>NC_092036.1:97315135-97476064 GCF_003086295.3 Arachis hypogaea
GGGTATTTCCCAATTGTCAATGGCTTGATTGATATCTTCGAAGCAAACTTCTTCTTCAAAGATATTATGTTTGGGGGAAAGTTCCTCAGGACGTGTAACTTTCTCAGTGAGAGGATTGGAAGAGGAATGGATCGGAGAGGGGGAAGAAGAGGACGGTGAAGAAAAGGAAAGGCGTCTAGAGAGAGAGAGCGAAAGAGTTTAGACATGATTACATAAAATCTGATATCATGGCCCTCCTTTGGTTCAGAGAGAACATATATATTATCACTAAACTATCACTCAAATTTTTGAATCTGGGTTTTTAACTCTTTTTTTTTTATAAACCTTTAAATCTATAGCCACCAGGAGTTCTTACGTTTGGACCATTATCACTTTTGGGGACATCATCAAGTTAGCCTTACTGCCCGAGTTCCAGGGTCTTACTGCTACAGTCCCTTTGAGTAACAAGGTTAAACGGCCTGTACTTCCAGATTTAAAGTATTGTTTCTTATGTACAAAAAGAACAGTGAATAAGAACATTAACAACAGTAAATAAGAACATGAACAGTAAAATCCCAGATCCATGAATTTCAGAGAAAGTTTAATGATAAAAGAATCTTGTTTTTATGTTATAAAATACTGTTTGTTTTTTTTTTACAATGGTTTAAGGGTTTTAGGTATTAGGGTTTAGGGTTTTAGGGTTTACGGGGTAGGGGTTATGGTTTAGGTTTTAAGTGTTTAGGGTTCAGGGTTTTAGGGATAAAGCATCAGGGGGATAGGTTTTTGGGTGTATATTCAACTTTCTTTGGGTGTAAAAAATGTCAGGTTATGGGTGTATATTTTGGTTTGATATTTTCCTTCATATTATAGTACCTATAATTCATACATTTTGAATACAGCAGAGAGAGTTTAATTATTGAAAGAAATTTTACAATAAACTAGACTATAATTGGAAAATTTTTTATAGCATGTGTTCAATTTGTTACAGGACAATATAACATTTACATTAATCAGTGTCAATATCCTCAGAATCTATCTGACAATATGGACTCAATAAAAACGAGGATGGCTTGAACAGTCTTATTGCATTACTTCCCCTAATAGCTTCAGCTTTGTCTAGATTCATGTCATGGAATAGAATCCTGGAAGCATATTCCACTCTAAAGTGGTCCACCTCGTCCTACAGTTAAAAAGAATATTCTGTTTAATCAACCATGTTAATTGAGAAATCTAATACAGAGTTATTTACTTTTAAACACATTCACCTGGCTCCAATTCTCCCACTCATACTTTCGCCTATTAATGTTTGCTGGATTAAGTATCTCAAGCCACTTCATTACGTAGATAGCACAGTCATAGCTGAAAATAAAGAAAATAAATCACAAACTACACATAGAAAAGCTTAATTTTCAGAGTGAAAGATTTATACCTTGTCTTTTGGCCCAAGATATTAAGGTATGGTGGTTCAATTTCCTTGTCCTTGTCCTTTGTTTTCAGAGGTGCGCCCCAGCATATACTTTAATTCGTGAAATTACATATTCCTTAAAACACAAAACAAATCAGTAATACATGAATAATTTCAATAAAGTGATACACCCAAAGGAGCACAAAGTTACACCTTATATTGAACAGAAATACACCCAACTATTAAAATACAGAACACAGAACCAACTTACAATGAATGTATTCAGGGCAGTTCTCTCATCAGACGGAGATTTCGTGTGATATGGGTCGAGTATATAAAATTTTTGCTTTCTTGTATCAGCCAACCATAACCATCAATGGTCTGAATGGCAAACAGGTGCAAAAATCTGAAATATGTTCAGATTGAACACTGTTTTAATTTATTTGGCACATAAGTAAAAAATGGTAATAAGAAGTTTTAGAAATGAAAACTTACATAATGATGCGATGCTAATTTTTTAAGGTCCAAGAAGGGTATAAACATTGGATAGTCTTCCACCTTGAATGGCTTATTCGTTGTAGGCTGTAAGAATACCCCTTTTGGATGATTTATAATGGCCATGTTCTGCAAAAATTATGAACCACCAAATGAATACAGAAAATACACCCAATTGAATAAACAACTAACGCCCAATTGAACATAGAAAATACACCCAAATGAACACATTAAATACACCCAATATAAGACAGAAAATACCCCCAAGAAATGCAATAAATACACCCAAAATTCGTTGAAGCACCCCTTACCACAATATCAGGGGGGAGACAGTATACTTCTTCTTGAAACCTTGGAATCTTTTTTTGGTTTAGGATGAAGCACATGGCAGAGACAATCTAGAAAAAGATGTCAAAATCAATTTTACATCAATCAGCATTGAAGTTAATTTTGGTGATAAAAACATTAATGTTATTGTAATATTACCTCAGCTTCTATATGCGATTCAGGTGTGAGTGATGCAAGGTGGACTTTTGACAAAGTGTATATATCTTGGGCTTAGAGTCTGCAGACATTGTCAAATTCATTAGTTCGCCCATCTGCGTCGGTCTTCACTTGTAAAGTCCAGAGGTAGCATTTCTCTTTCATGTCAGAACTATTTTCATTCATCCTTGCAGGAGTTTCAAACTTCTCAAAACTCTTTGCTCCACTCTCCTTTGGAATCTGTGGACTTTTTTCTTTTGTTGACATCCCACCACTTACAATTTTTTGTACCAGATCCCCTAATTGTTCTAGTAGTTTTGGTGTTTCTGGTGTTTTTGCCCTGCCTCCATCTTGCATTGACGCTCCCTCCTGCGTTGCTGTTTCTTCTTGGCTTGAATCAGTCGAGCCAAAGCTGAATGATGGCATCGGATCTATTCTAGGAACATACGACGCTCTCCATGCCATCATCATCATCGCAGCAGCGTCTTCTGGGGCTGGATTACTGCGTGATCATGTATAATGTATTATAAGAATAAGAATATACGGATGATAACCAAACATTGGTTTTACTCTGATCAACTTACATTTTAGATGGAGTTGGCGGAAGCGTGGGTGTGCTTTCTTCAAGTTGTTGGGGGGGTTCAGGAGTGCTGCACGCTTTTAAAAAAACTAGTCATGGATCAATCGTGAAGATATAGACCCCAACAGGGGCAATATACACCCAAATTGTAACCAAATATACATCCAACACTATTTCTTACCTTTTTGTAGTTCCTTCAATTTGTAGCAGAGGGGTTGGTTAATTTTTTGTCTCAGGTTTGGGACAGTGGTAGACAAACTTGAATCGGAACTCTAAACAAGAAGAAAAACAAAAGGTTAACAATGCCTTTGAAAATAAAAAGGTTATAAGGTTGAAATATTTTTGAAAAACTCACATCGCAAGCACTTCGGACGGTGTCTCTTCCCTCATAACCATCATATTCTCTTCAGCTGCCTCACACCCGAACAATTTAAAAGAAAGACAGGCTTTGTTTTTTGAGAACTTACATACTTGCAGTTTTTGCTTTTTTTCTGCCTTTTTTTCTCGAATAAAATAATAAAGGCCTTTTTTCTAAAAAAAATATACAGAATTAGAAGTAGAAGGTAATAAAAGAATAAAAGCAACATTTATTTGAAAGAGAAATTACACGCTCTCTGCCGGTTTATTTACGCTACTTTGTTCTGTGTGTCCTTGAGAGGAAGGATCATCACTTTCCAAGTTTACGTCCAGTATTCTAAACATAATAGAGTACATGTTATTCACAAAAAATACCATACTGTTAAATCATGATAACAAGATTTTATCAAATAAAGATTCTTACGTTTCATATGAGATATAATGACCTTCCGGCGATCGCAGGTCAACTTGTTTCTCCCTGCGAAACAAGAAACAATTATTAGCAAATAAAACACCCCTAAAATCTGAAATATACACCCCAACAGACATACCCCTCTGCAGCAGATTTTTCATTATTTTCCATTAAGAATTCATCTTAATCTCCAGTTTCAATTTCAGATCTGACAGTACATGCATAAAAGAACATGTTAACAAATATAATTTTGATGATATACGGTAATATAGCTTACAAAGTACTGTACCCATGATAGGATTGAGCTTGCTCAGGAGATAAATCTTCAACAACGACCTTTTTCTTTTTGGATTGTGTCCTGGAGGGAAAAAACAATTATGAATCAGAAATACAAAATTAATTTGATTACAAAATAGTATCCAAAGAAGTGTTTACTTTTTTGGTGTTCTCTAAGTTTTTTTTTTGTTTTTTGTTTCTCCACTGGCGATGATTCTTCGCTTCTATTAGTTAATAAGAGACACTCTGTTAATACATGAAATCTTGATAATAAATCCAAAGAAAAGGAGTAATAATTTCAGAACATTACTTATCAGTAGATTCAGATTCTGAATCAGAATCCTCCTGAATCTTCTTTCTTTTTTTGGACTCCATTCTGTAAGACAAATAATCATTATTTAAAAACATTCTAAAAGGGATAAAATACACCAAATGAATGCACAAGATACATCCAAATGAATGCACAAAATACACCCAACTTGATAAACAAAATACACCCAAATAGAGAAATAAAATACACCCAAATGTAGAAACAAAATACACCCAAGTATGTTACTTACTTTTTGACTTTTCGGGTGGGTTGTTTTCTTGTTGAATCCTCTGAGTCTTCTTCAGTCTCAGACTTAGAGGTATAATGGTCACTTTGAGTTGTTTCAGTCTCAGATGATGATGTTGAACTTGCCTTCCTTTTTTTTGTTTTTTGTTTTTTGTTCATTTCTTTCATTTTTTCCTTTGTTTCAACCATTTTTACAATCCCCTGAAACATTAGAAATTTTAGTTAGCATCATTCAGGTAAATAAAATACACCCAAGATATTTTGTTCACTTACCATATGTTCCTCCATTTCTACCCTCATTCTTTCGACCAACTGCTCTTTAGTCCAGTTGGCAATCCAGGGTTTTGGAGGTCTTTCTGCCCTCTTCTTGTCTTTATTTTTTGATAGATGAAAGTAAATTATCATCAGGGCAAAGAGGCAGCCATCAATTGCCTTTTTCTTTTTCAGCTTGTAATCAGTTATGCCTTTGATGATAAAAGTCAAAACATGTCCTCCCTAGTTCCACTCTGTTATTGTGTCCATCTTGAAAATTGGGGTCAGGTGCACATGTGAGATTTTGTTTATTGTCGTTGGTAACAGGAACGCCATATGTATATAGAGGATGAAAATCCTCTTGAACATGAGGCGATCTTGTTCATTATCAACGGCAATAGCCATCATCTCATCTGTCATATTTTTTAGGGTCTTACCCTGGAATCTTCTAAAAATTTGTTTGTCATCTTCAGAAAGATCCTTATAATTGACTTTTTGAGGAAATAGATCTCTTACAAAAAGAAAAACAACATAGTGTGAAAATCAGTTCAAATACACCCAAGCATCAATTGAAATACAACTGAATATGACTCATATACACCTATAATTTTAGCGAGTTACCTGACGCGTTGATGCCAAGCGCAGCCCCTATTGTTTTTTGTCTTATTTTAAATGAACCGTAGCCGGTTTCCAGTCTGTTTTTCCCTAATTTGAAGGAGTTAGCCAACTCCCTTAATATTTGGTGATGCACCCTTAGCGGAGGGATATGCATCAGACCACCAAATCCCAAATCTCTAACTATTATTTTTTTCTCCTCGCTCATATTTCTAAATTTCTCACTTAACAAATGTGTTGCACACTTAAGGTCTTTGGTTTGCAGTAAACAAAGTAAAATTATAGTCAGATATATTTCTATTATATAAAACTGATTTCATCTAAGACATATATTTATTCTTACATTTTTTGAAGCTTGGTTTCTGCTTGCCATTATTTCTGAAATGAAAAATACACCCATAGATATCAGTAAGATACACCCATACATATGATTCAGATACACCCATAGATATCAGTACGATACACCCATACATATGATTCAGATACACCCATACATATGAGTCAGATACACCCATAGTTATCAGTCAGATATTACTCAAACATGCATTAACATACAAGGTCAAGCAACATTACAAGGTCAAGCAATATACACCCATGGACAAGCAAATATTATAACAGTTGCAACTATTGACTATATTAGAGTATATCAGTTCAGAAATATACACCCAACAGAATACTCAATATACACCCACCAAATCACGCAATATACTCCCAAAAAGCAGTTACTAGAAGAACTAGAACAACAAGAACAGTAACACCTAGAACAACTAAGAAGAACAGAATAACCTAGAACCAAGAATAACAGTAAAATCTAGAACAAGTAGAACATTAAAAGCTGTAAAATGAGACCTAGAACAAGAAGAACAGTAAAACCTAGAAGAACGTAGAAGAACAGTAAAACGTAGTACTTCGTTTTCGAAATGTGGAAAATATACAACATGAGTAAAATAGTAACGTAACATACTTTGAGTATTATAACTTCGTTTTTTTGGAGATTCTTGATCGAGAGTTCTATGTTGTGTTGATGGAGAGTTCTAATTTTCGTGACGAGTCCTATCTCTACAGTTTGGAATGTTGCTTGAAAACAGACGATTTGTGTTTTCTTCGAATGGCTTGGAGAAGTAGAAGAATGCGCCATTAAGGAGCGTTATTTTGGGAAGAGCAACTGTTGAGTGGGGTGCGTGTAGTTTACGTTCCATTCAAAGAGAGATGATTGCGCATATGAATGAAGTGTGGACTGAAAACTTGTAAAACTTGTAGAACCTTTTTGCTTGTATGTATAGCAGGCCGTTATCAAAATACTTAAATAGTTGAAAGACTCTGCATTTAAGATGATCCTCATTATTGAAGTTCTAATAATTAAGAATGCATCGCTATATATAGTAGGTTTTCATCGACATGAAAATTAACACGGTGCATTTTTTTTATGGAAAGTTTCTACATTTAATAGTTCATAACTACTATGGTACGTACATATTTTGGTGCAATATATATAGACAACTTTTTAATTTTAATATGGAGAGGGATTGGTGTATAGCAGAGTTATGAACGTATATGGTGTTTTATCAGGGTATGAAGACTGCGCAAGATAAATGGGATTGTCCGATTGGAGGTACTGAAAATTTTGGATTCGATTTGTGTACTAGCAGAAAGCCCTGGGTCCGATTTCAGTATCCACAAATTCTGCTCCATACAAATCAGACCGTCCGATTTGTGTTCTTTTCTACAATGAAATCAGACAGTCTAATTTCTTCCTACTAAAACAAAAAATTAAACGCCATCACAATCATGTATATCTCCCCAATATTTCATAACTCAGTATAACTCACATGTCAACATCGTACAAAAAAAATTAGCCATATATAGAAACTAATAATTTAAACACATATGAGGTTTGAATTATTCTCTGCAGCTTTTATTTTTCTTTTTTCTTTTTCTAAAGCAAAGGTAATAATTAGATGTTAAAATAGGTGGGTCAGATTTTACCCTTAATAAGAAATATAGCTTGTAGTTATGTAGTTAATTAACCCTAAATTTAAACAATTTGAGCAGTTTATTCAATTTTTGTGTATGTAATAATTTATTGCCTAACGACAAATTTTAACTTTAATCTCTGACTCTATCGATATGAATACTACAAAAAACAAAAAAAAATTAACCTGAATTTGACCTAAAATTTATTGAAAAATCTGACATTTAAAAAAGTAATAAAATTTGTTATTGAGTTTTATTTTTACATAATAAATAATTAACGTACTAAGAGAGAGAGAGAAAAAAGTATGCAAAAAATGTTACTACATTATTTCACTCAACAAAAAATGAATATTAAAAAGAGGCAATAAAAACTTCTTTTCCTCACCTTCACGTATTAATTATTAGTCCGAATTGATACCCATGATTTTACAAGTATTACCTAATTTTGATTGTAACATAAGTCTACTTAACATTGTAAATCAAGCTAGTGGGAAGCAATGAGTTAAGCATGATTTTGTACTTTTATTTTCGTTTAACAAATAGTTTCAATAAAGAAATTCAAAATCTGAAAAAAAGGGGAGCAATTTTTACATAATAATTGTGTTTTTCTCATTTACAAAAATAGATGACGTATCTTACAATGTTATCTTTTGAAAAAAAAAGGGCAAATGATAATAGCACTAGTACGTCAATGATAAAGAAATATATTAATTAACTTATTAATAAAATATGGCAAGTATTAATTAATACATGTTACGTCTGTTTTAAATTTTTCCTTAAAAACAGAGTTGAGATGAGAAGGATATTTAAACGCAGCATAATGTGACAAAGTTGTTTTCACACAGTGATATTTATTATTTAATATCAATTTATATCCGATGAGAGCCAAGTATTCAATATAAATTAAAGCCAGGTATTTAATATCAATATTAATTATTTTATTTAACTTTAATAAATTATAGAGTAAATGATCAAATTAATTTTTGAAATATTTTTTAATTAAATTTGTCTTTTAAAAATTTTAACTTAATCATGGTAGTTTTTGTATGACTTCCGTTACTAATGTGTTAAAATTTGTTGATATAATACTTTAAGTGACACATAATACATAGTTAAAAGCCTTAATTGGCGGTGATAAACATGATAAATTTATAAAATTAAACTAAATAAATTATAAATTGATAGATTCTAATGCCTTAAGTTAGTCCCTTAATTAAGTTTTAATTTGATATAATTTTATAAATTTATCCTGCTAATAGTAAAATCATTTAACATACCATATTAACCAACTTTGGCACGGTAGAATAAAAAACAGATGGACTAATGCGATTAATTTAAAATTTTAAAAGGCGAATTTGATTAATTCATTTTTAAAATTAATTTAAAAAATAAATGATTTTTTAGAGACGAATTTAACCATTTATTATTAATTAGAAAAATTCTTCGCATACAAGCGATTAAGGCTTGTAAGCCTTACAAGTCCAATTAAAACTAACGCTCAAAACACGTTTTGAACCGTTCTTTTTTCTCTTCGTTTTCTTCTTCTTCTTTTCTTTCGTTTCTTGTCTTCTCTTTTTCCTTCTTCTTCTTCTTGCTGCACGTCCTTCTTCCTCTTACTCTTCTTTTTATTCTTTTCTTTCGTTTCTTGCCTTCTCTTTCTCCTTCTTCTTCTTCTTGCTGCACGTTCTTCTTTCTCGTCTTCCTCCTCTTCTTCTTCATTTACGTGCTTTTCTCTTTGTTTTTTTCGTTATTCTCGATTTTTATTGTTTTTTGATATCAAGCTCTGAAATCGTTTTTGAAGAAGAAGAAGCAGCAGAAGATGAAGAGGAAAAAGAGAAAGAGTTCTGAATTATGCATAAGGTGTACTTCAACGAATTTTGGATGTATTTCTTAAATCCTTTGGGTGTAGTTTTGTAATTTTTTGGGTGTATTTTTGTAATCTTTTGGGTGAATTCATGTAATCATTTGGGTGTATTTCTGTAATCATTTGGGTGTATTTTTGAAGTTCCATTATTTTCAAAACGATTTCAAAGCTTAATTTCAGAAATTATGAAAATCGAAAAAAAAAACGAAGAAGAAGAGGAAGAAGATGAAGAAGACGAAGAAGAAGAAGAGGACGAGGAAGAAGGAGGAGGACGAGGAGGAGGAGGAGGAGGAAGAAGAAGAGGAAGAGGAAGAGGAAGAGGGAGAGGGAGAGGGAGAGGGAGAAGGAGAGGAAGAAGAAGAAGAAGAATCGTTCATAATACATGGTGAGTGTAGCGCTTTGAAAACAGGAAACGATTGAATAACGCATTAAAAGGCCCATGTGTAGCAACTTGTAAAACTTGTAAGTCAAAAAGACTTATCACGCATTTAATACAAAAAGTACAAAAATAATTATAATTATAAATTAAATTAAAT
Source organism: Arachis hypogaea (assembly GCF_003086295.3). NCBI lineage: Eukaryota > Viridiplantae > Streptophyta > Magnoliopsida > Fabales > Fabaceae > Arachis > Arachis hypogaea. Next base: position 97,324,920 of record NC_092036.1, read on the forward strand.
TACTGCATAAGGCGGAAGAATCAATTAAAAGTAGGTGGCGCGAAAACAACCGTCCCGACTCCCTCCTTTTTTCTTTCCAACTGAAAACCGTTTACATTATTTTATTAACCTAAATATACAGTAATATATAATATTATAATTCTTTTCTTTTATTTTTTTTATTTTTCAGTAGAAATCATCACTTTATATTTTTCCTCTTTTTAATTCTCTTCTTCCCTTTCTCCTTCCCTCTCTTTCTCTTCGAAATCACAAAATTGCCACCGCCGACGAAGTTGAACTCCGGCGACCGGCTGTCCTTTCTCCGTTTGTCTCCGGCGAACCTTCGTGAGATCTGCACCTCATTTCTTATTCCGTTTTGGATCCTCCTTTCGCATCTTGCTTTTGTTTTTTGAATTTTAGGAGAAAAAAAAAACGAAAAAGAAAGAAGAAGAAGAGGAAGAAAATAAAGATTATCTGATCAGAGCAAGTTTTTTTAGCAGTAGAAGGTGAGAAATTCATCGAAATTGAAATCAATTGTGTTCTGATTAATTTCCTCTTCGGAGCTTCTGTTTTTCGTTTTCTTAGCTCTACGTAGATCACTTTGTCTACTATCGCGTTATGCGTGGATTTCTCCAGATTTTGGTTTTTGATCAAGTTTCATGCTCGGTGAATTCGAAGAAGAAGAAGAAGAAGAAGAAGAAGAGAGAGTTATTTGATTTTTTTTTTTTTTGGATTTTGAATTTCCGAAATTAGAGAAAGTGTTCAAATTAATTTTAATGATTGAAGGAATTAGGATTCGATGAACCCTAGTGTTTGTATTCGTTCTGCGAGATTAGATGAACAGTGAAAACACTTAACGTGTCTTCAGACAGAGAGACATGAACCTGTCAATCCAGACATCTGTCATGGATCTCTATCCTAGAACCCTTTGTTTCTTTCCAAATTTTCCAGGTTAAAATGGTTCCTTTTTTTTTCTTTTTCTTTTTCTGGGATTCCATTCTATAGATATTCGTTCATGAGTACTTTAAAAAATAATTATTCGGTATGGTCAAAAAAGAAATTACCTCACAATCAATCTTTTATGAAGTATTTTATTTTATTCTGATTCTGGTGAATCATGTTAGGTTTGCGAAATAAGTGTTTATGGGGATGGACAATAATCGTCACTGCACGTGGATGTCCATGTCTTTACCCATCTCCCAAACATTACCACCAGCTAGTTCATACTTCAACTTACAACAAAACCCATATAATGTATCTGTGCATAGCATTACAAACAAAACACATCAATTTACATTCTCTATTTGAGAATTCTCTCTGCAAATTTAGGCACAAAAAACTCATGAAACAGTAAGTTGTCATATATATATGGTAACTACTAACTACCACTAATTAGTGTTTGAGTCAAATTGGGAAGAAAGGGAAGAATGTTACTGTGTTTGAGCTTGAAAGATAGATAGGAATAGAAATAGGCACTTATTATTGGCCCTGCAAGTTATGGCATCACTTTCATAGAATTCCCTTTCATGAAAAGGAGTTGAGAGAGATGAGGAAATAGGGACAGAGTGGGTTTATGTGGAGAGAACCCATTGCCAACCCACCCGACCATGGCACTCCCGTGAGAAAGACAAAAGGGGAAAAAAATAAAAGCCTCTTACCCTACGCACTTACCTCTTTCTTATCCTACACCCCCCCATAATTCCATTTCATTTCCCAGTATCCCCAATTTCCAAGGGGACCCCCCTCCCATCCCTGCAATTCTTGCTATGTTCTCCAGTTAAACTGTAACCAAAGTTTGGTGATAAAACGTTAAATGCACATTGAGACAGTTTCCGCTAGTTTCTCTCATCCATCACAACTAATGTTGTTTTCCCTCTCCATATTCTTCTTGCCGTGTCCTGATCTTGTTGGATTCAGGATATTTTTTATGACAAAAACATACCCACTTGCGTTTACCACACACGATTCTCAAATTTGTTCTCTAACAGATCAGAGTCTCTGTAAAGATGTACACTTTTTTTGTTTATGGGTTTATTCTCTGGTTTCCTTTTTCTTTTCCAATCTGGGGTATCTTAACTTTCTTTGCATTTGTTGCAGATTTATTGCAGAGGAAAGGATCTTCTTTCTGGATAATCTGTGCTGTTCATTTATTCCATTGATTGCCAAAGCTGCTATATCTAGCCGAGTTTCATGAACACTAAGATCAATGTGGTCTAACTGTGATAGAGTGGATGGATGTACATGAATCAGATCAAGCATTACGGAAACTCCGAGCTGTGGAGACTCGAAGACAACCCTTGGTTCTAGCTGAAAAGTTCAATGCACTCGCTACCAGGCTTCCAGCAACAAGGGAAGTTAGTTCAAGGTATAAATCACCTTCTCCAGCATCCCCAACTTCTACTCCCCGGCGATGCCCATCTCCAACCCTCTCAAGAACTACTCCTGCATCACCCAAACCGTTACCAAAGAGGCCTGTCTCAGCAGAGAGGAAGAGGCCGGCTACTCCCTCTTCCCCACGCAGTCCTTCCACACCGGTCAGTGACTCATCTGTAGATGTACATTTATCATCCAGACAGGCAGCTGGTAGCCGTTTTCCAGAGACCCTATGGCCTTCTACAATGCGAAGCTTGAGTGTTTCTTTCCAGTCTGATACCATTTCGATACCTGTCAGCAAGAAAGAAAAAGAGAAGCCGGTTACTAGCCCTTCTGATCGTACATTGAGGCCTGCTTCCAATGTGGCTCACAAGAAGGCTGAAACTCCTCGAAAGGCTACTCCTGAGAGAATTAGGAGCCCTCTTAAAGGGAAGAATACCACTGATCAATCAGAGAATTCAAAACCAGTTGATGGTCTGCATTCTCGATTGATAGATCAGCATCGGTGGCCAAGTAGAGTAGGTGGGAAGGTATTGCCTAGTTCATTAAACCGAAATATAGATCATGCTGATACCACGATAAGAAAGTTGAGCACTCCAATTTCAGAAACTGGTGTATCATCGCTGAGAAGATTGTCTTTATCGAGTGAAGTTTCGGCCTCGGGAACTAGCATGCCTTCGCTGAGAAGATTGTCTCTACCAGGCGAAACAAGTAAGCCCGTGCAAAAAGGTTCTAATGATGCTGGAAGGCTGTCATTGCTTGGTGAAAGCGGAAGGACAGGAAGCCAGATGAAATCAACTGATGACCGCCTCCAGTTATTAAGATCACTTAGACCCGTTTCTACAACTCCGGCAGATAAAACAGGATTGTCAACTGCTGGAGTCAGATCTCTGTCCTTGTCGCGTCCTGCCTCACCCGTTAAGACATCGGTGATATCCTCTCCTGGTTCAAGAGGTCTCAGTCCATCTCGGTCGAGGCCATCAACTCCTGTAACTCCTTTTTCTAGAGGGCTTAGTCCATCTCAAATTAGGCCAAACAGTCCTACCAGTCCATCTGACAATTCAACTTCAGTTATGAGCTTTATTGCTGATTTTAAAAAAGGGAAAAAGAGTGCAGCCTTCATAGAAGATGCTCACCAGTTACGACTTATGTACAACAGATACCTGCAATGGAGATTTGTCAATGCAAGAGCAGAGGATGCACTTTACATCCAAAATTTAACTGTGGAGGTATGATTTGCTCTCTTTCACAAGCTTGCAAACTCTTGCAGTGTAGTTCTTATGCTATGTACAGGATTGTGCACGTCAATTTACTTGCTTACATGATTTTACAAAAATCTTTCAACAATGATGCAGAGAACTTTGTATGATGTATGGAGCACTACTTTGTCTATGTGGGAATCAATTATTAGGAAGAGGATCAATCTCCAGCAGCTGCGGCTCGAGCTCAAGCTGAATTCTATTTTGAATGATCAAGTAATGCTTCTGTGATGACTAAAATAGTTATGATTCCACATGCCACTTTTTTTTAGGGACATTCAAGTTACTTTTTATTCATTAAATTTTTTACATGATTGACTTGGATAGTTGGTGATCTATGAGTTAAGCAAATATGCACAGCAGATATTGGCCCTATGCCCCTGTATATTGAATATAGGTTTTTTATTAGTCTCTGATTACATGTTATTGATATTAGCGGTTGATATAATTATATCACTTCCTATAAGTGTAATCCTATTTCCCTTCATTACTTAGTTCAACTTATCAATACTTGGTGATATATTGTTCTGATGTGGGTCTTTAACTATGTTTGAAGCAGATGACCTACCTTGATGATTGGGCTGCACTTGAAAGTGATCACGTTGATGCTGTATCTGGGGCTATAGAAGACTTCGAGGCAAGCACTCTTCGTCTTCCAGTGACTGGAGGGGCAAAGGTATGCCTGGTTTGTGTTTGTTGATTTGATACCTGGGACGACCGGATGAGATGCATGCATCGATAATAACAAGTTAACAATAATAACATTACACCTTTTCAGGCAGATATTGAGCATTTGAAAGTTGCTATCTGTTCAGCTGTTGATGTCATGCAAGCAATGGGATCTGCAATATGCCCTTCGCTTTCACGGGTGACTTACTTTATCTAGAGTTATACTGTTTTAGTCCACCTTATCATCTATTGTCCTGTTGTTTTCTAGGCTAACACATTACTATCAAACTTGTCCTCCATTTATTGTATTACTGTTTAATTTAGTATCTGATGGTCAATATAATTTTTCCAACATTTCGTATTCAAATGCAATATTCTAGGCATTTATACCTGTTTTTATGTTATCATAGGTGGAGGCCATGAATAATTTAATTTCTGAAGTTGCTATCGTATCAGCACAGGAAAAGGCCTTGCTTGATGAATGCGAAGCGCTACTAACATTTGCAGCAGCTATGCAGGTGAGAGTCATGGTATATACTAAACAGTTAACAACATTGTACTCAACAAAATCTCTCAAATTTATGATGTTGAGTATGAAAATAAGTTAACAGCCAACCAAAATATGTGGCTCAGTTCTCAATCATAGTTATCAACCAAAATATGTAGTATACAAAGATAAAATGGAGACAGATCCTTCCAAATTCATAGTGGATTAGTTTGATTAGTTTCTTTCATCAAGACAGTTTGAGAGAAATATTTTGCATGTAAAATTGTTCATGAGCATTTGATGAGACGAAAATAATGCGTTTCATGGTTATCATCATCATTGTGTTGCTAGTCTAATTATTTTTTGGATAAATCAGGTTGAGGAAAATAGCCTTCGGACGCATCTCATGCAAATCAAGCAAGTTTTAGAGGTGAATAAGTAACAAATGCTGGAATTTAAACAAGCATTAGCTTGACCTACTTCTAAGCTAACAACACTTCTTGGTTCTTGCGGCTGCAGCCAAATAGTATAAGTATATCTAATATATTATATAATTATTTCAGGTTATTTACCCTTGTAAATTATTTTTGTTATGTTTAAATAGGCTCCTTCCCTTTTTTGTCTCACTCAAATATGTTGGAATTCATATTGTTCCATTATTATCTTCCTCTCCTTTCTTTAGTCAACACTGGCGACCAAGCCTTCCACTTGTAATTTTGTATCAGGACAAATGAGAAAGAAAATGCAAAGCAAAAGAGTTATATTGAGTTCAACCCATTTTTGCACTATAGTTTGCATTTAATTCATACTAGAATGAGACCCGCGCAATAGGCGGGACGGTAAATTAATGACAGTATATAATAAATATTAAAAATTATTATGTTTTGTAGAAATAAATTAAATATGTGTAAATTGAAGTTAAATTTAAAAGGTATTTTATTTTAAATAATTTGTAGTACAAAAGATTTTGATGTTGGAGTTATACAAAGTGACATTTTTATTTGGTGGTTTGATTTTTACATTTGTTTTAGTTTTAGTTGATGGACTTAGTAATCTTATGTGGCACTCGTCCTCCTTTTTTTTGTTGGTTGTTAGAGTTGCTACTTTCTTCTTTTTGTCGTAGGTTTTTGTGAAGACATGTTCTTTATAAATTGTTGAGTTTGATGCACTTTTTATTGTGTTATTTGGTTTCATCTTTGTATGTATGTTCTTCTTCTGAAAATGTGTCTTGAATTTGTATGGTTTTCTTTCTCTTTAATCTCTTGATGGGGTGGTGCTTCAATGTCATTATTTTTTTGAATTAGATTTGAAGCCCAATAAGTTTTTTGCATCGCCATCAAATAATACAAAAGTTGTTGTAACACTTTGATCTGAAACCTTTAATTGAATTATGAACCTAAAATAAGTATTGGGTTAGCAACTAATAATTTGATAGATGAGATTATAAAAAGTATATAGAGTTACCTTATTGTTGGATATTATGGTGTTTGATTACATGTGCTAGAAATGTAGTTGTTTCTTTTACATTTAACATAGTTCCATCCTAATTTGTCATCAATTTTATTTATAATTGCTAAAATTGTGAAGATCTTTTCCTATTCTAATATTCAATTTATGTTATCATTAGGTATATGGTATTTGAATAGGTATGAATGTATGATGCATGTTGTGATTTTTTTTGTCATACCTGATCATTAGATTCTCATTGCATGGCCATTAGATCTTGGATAGTTATTCGATTTCTAATCGTTCTGCTCTGAAAGAATGATGTTCTATTGAGTAAGTTTGAAATGGAAATAAATTTTTTGTGCTAAATTTGATATTATGTGAAGGAATAGTGATAAGAGACTTATATATGTAGTTTAAATGATATGAAACTTAAATACTTATAACGTAAAATTTATTATGATTAATAATATTATTATGACATTTGTAATATGGATATTTATTACTTTAGTGGGTTATTTATAAAAATTAATAAATTAATTGTTGAGGTTATAAATTTATTGCATTGTTTATAACGGTAAGATATACTAAATAATAATATAAGAATATGAATTCAATGTATTCGTAGGTTACAAATTTATTGGATTCTCTTTTTTAGTTTTTTATTTGTATATTTTATTTTTTATGATTTAGAAATAATAGTTGATTTGACAAGAATTGAATGGTTGATTTTAAAGTTGTGCCAAGTAAGTTGCTGACATGGTATTAGTAGAAAGAAAGAAATGTCTCAAAAATAATGTGGTGCATGCTTATATATCTACTTTTATATATTAAGAATGGATTTGAGCAGCAAAGGCAAAAATAGCACGAAGTTAAACATTTTGATGCTACCAAACCACAATAATTTTAAGCAGATTAGAATAAAAAATAAATTGAAATTGATAAAATATAAATAATAAATTTTTAAATAAAATTGAATTAGATTGAAAAATAAAAATTAAACTGTTACCATTTTAAATGTATTGGTACTATTGAAAATGTATTTTTTTTTTTAAAAAAAAAGCATATCAAGAAATAAATATTTTATTTTATAACCATTCTTTTAGGATTAAAAAAAAAAAGATCCGTTGTTTTGTTAAAGAAGGGAATGATGAAATTGGAGTGCAGATGCAGATGATTCACCGGGAGCTGTCTACACCGCCGAGCCGCAACGCCCTCCTCTCACTCATCACCAACTCCGCCACCATCCACCACCTCCTCCAGCTCCACGCTCAGCTCCTCCGTAATGGCTTCCACTCCGACATTGCCACCGTCACCAAGCTCACCCAGCGCCTCTTCGACCTCCGCGCCCCTCGCCACGCCCTCTCTCTTTTCTTCTCCTTCCCCAAACCCGACATCTTCCTCTTCAACGTCCTCGTCCAAGGTTTCTCCCTCAACGCTTCCCCTTCTACCTCTCTCTCCCTCTACTCCCGCCTCCGCAAAAGCATCAACCTTTCCCCTGATAACTTCACCTACGCTTTCACAATCAACGCCGCTTCTGGTTCCCGCGACGAGAAGCACGGGATGATGCTGCACGCGCATGCCATTGTTGATGGGTTGGCCCCCAACCTATTTGTGGGTTCTGCACTCGTTGACTTGTACTGCAAGTTTTCTCGTGTTGGGTATGCTAGAAAGGTGTTTGATAGAATGCCTGAGAAAGATACTGTTTTGTGGAACGCTATGGTTAATGGCTTGGCGAGGAATTGTTGTTATGAGGATTCTATTGAGGTTTTTGGGGACATGGTTGAAGATGGGGTGAGGTTGGATTCAACTACATTGTCTACTGTGCTCCCTGCTGCTGCTGAGTTGAAGGAGTTGGGAGTTGGGATGGGGATTCAGTGTTTGGCTATGAAAATTGGGTTTCATTCTGTTGATTATGTGCTTACGGGCTTGGTTTCATTGTATTCGAAATGTGGGGATGTGGACACTGCTAGGTTGTTATTTTGGATGATCGATAAGCCTGACTTGGTGTCTTACAATGCTCTTATTTCTGGGTTTACTTGCAATGGTGAGGTTGAGTGTTCGGTGAAGCTTTTCAGAGAGTTGCTTGCTTCTGGTCAGAGGGTGAGTTCAAGCACTATGGTTGGCTTGATTCCAGTGTCTTCTCCCTTTGGTCATCTTCATTTGGCTTCCTCTATTCAGGGATTTTGTGTGAAATCTGGTACTATTTCGCATCCGTCTGTTTCAACCGCACTCACAACTGTGTACAGTAGGCTCAATGAAATGGACTTGGCACGCTCCTTATTTGATGAATCGCCAGAGAAAACTGTGGCTGCTTGGAATGCTATGATTTCGGGTTATACTCAGAATGGTTTAACCGAGACCTCTCTCTCTCTTTTTCAGGAGATGATGAAGACTGAGTTTGCTCCAAATCCAGTTACAATCACAACTATCCTTTCAGCTTGTGCTCAACTAGGAGCACTGAGTTTTGGGAAATGGGTCCATGAGCTGATCAAAAGCAAAAATCTTGAACCAAACATTTATGTTTCCACTGCTCTAGTTGACATGTATGCTAAGTGTGGGAACATATCAGAGGCATGGCAACTATTTGACTCGATGAGTGAAAAGAATACTGTCACATGGAATACTATGATTTTTGGTTATGGGCTCCATGGACACGGGCATGAAGCGCTTAAGCTTTTTAATGAGATGTTACATTTAGGATTTCAACCATCTAGTGTTACTTTTCTTTCAGTCATGTATGCTTGTAGTCATGCTGGCTTGGTAAGAGAAGGAGATGAAATTTTCCGTGCTATGGTCAATGAATACGGGATCAAACCCCTGCCTGAGCACTATGCCTGCATGGTGGACATTCTTGGGCGAGCTGGGCAGTTAGAAAAGGCCTTAGAATTTATAAGGAGTATGCCTGTTGAGCCTGGTCCTGCAGTGTGGGGTACATTGCTTGGTGCTTGCATGATTCACAAAGACACAAATATGGCCCGCATGGCTTCGGAAAAGCTATTTGAATTGGATCCAGGGAGTGTTGGATACCATGTTTTGCTCTCTAATATATACTCGGTAGAGAGAAACTTCCCAAAGGCTGCTTCAATACGAGAAGGAGTGAAGAAAAGAAAACTGGCAAAGACTCCTGGTTGCACTCTAATTGAGATTCATGGGACCCCACATGTATTTGTATCTGGTGATCGATCTCATTCTCATGCTACTGCTATCTATGAAATGCTGGAGAAGTTAACTAGCAAGATGAGGGAAATTGGATACCGTTCGGAGACAGTCACTGCTTTGCATGATGTGGAAGAAGAAGAAAAGGAGCTCATGGTTAATGTTCACAGTGAGAAGTTAGCCATTGCTTTTGCTCTTATTACAACTGAACCTGGTACTGAGATCAGGATCATCAAGAATCTCCGGGTTTGTTTAGATTGTCATACTGCAACTAAATATATATCAAAGATCACAGAAAGAGTCATTGTAGTCAGGGATGCTAACAGATTCCACCACTTCAAAGATGGTGTCTGTTCTTGTGGCGATTATTGGTGAATCTGAATGAATAATTGTTTACCAGTTAAACTAAGTGGGGCAGAAGCATCACCTGAGCTTTTAGTTTCATATGTTTTACCTTACAATAATACGATGCGGACACCCCACTTGAGCAGCATGACACTGAGTTGATCACTTGAAATATTTTTGAAGCAAGTTAAATTGAGTGATATCTAAGTTCTATCATGCTTGTCTGCTGCTGTACTCCACCTAAACGTCATACAAGCCCGTTTACTGTATCAAGCAGTCTTAGTCATTGTATCTTTTAGAGACACATACTAGCATTGCATTCTTTTTGTCCATGCAGGAGGCTGATATCCTCCTCGGCTGTACTATTGTAACGGAGTTGATAGTAAGTTACCATGTTTCACTATTTATCTAGTCATCAAGTGTTCTCAATTTTTTAATTTGCTATTTGGAGCTGCTGTTGAATATATGAAATAATTCTAACGAATTTGCAACCAAAAGAATCTTTTCTTTTCCTTATATACTTGCAAAATTAAATATTTTGCTCAGTGCTTCTCCTTTGTTTAATGAAGGAAGAAAATTGTTGCTTATAGAAAGTTGTTGCTTTCTGATAAAGAGATTCATGTAATCTTAAACCTATTAGAAAATTTAACAGTTGATTTTCAAGCTCAAATCTTCCATGGAGTGAATTGATTCACATGTCGTTACACAACTAAAAATCCAGTTTCCAGAGCCCAAATCATTCAAAACCAATTTGTAGATCAGGTATATTTGCTACTGCCTTTGCATTCTGTTTAATGATTGTGAAAAAAAATATGGTTATAATTCAATAAAAGATGAATGTGATTGAAGATCAGTGTACTACTAATTTGCACGATATATCGGTAAACTTGTAAAGTTCATTTACTTTCCAATACTTGAGCAATTTAAGCCAAAACATAAGGCTATATGTAGTACATTTACAAGAACGACAAAACTGCACTTGCACTTGATAGCTTTCAGTCTTTCCTTATTCCTCCATGTGCATCTACATTCGTTGGTTAACAAATTATACCTTAAAATCAAGCATTTGCACACACCATCAACATGGTCACCAAAGAATACTATGAAGGGAACACTAATCTTCAGCAGTTTATTCCACACATCTTGGTATCAGGTCCTTTAGTTTTCGTCACAAATGGATCAATTCTTACCCAGAGCAACGAGAAGATGGAAGCCAATAGCACTGACCATATCACAACTATGGTAGGTGTGCGGTTTTGCCGACCCATCAAACCTTTAAGGAATGGATATAGATGGACAATCACCCAGAAGGAGAAGAAGAGTTTTCCAAAGAGAGGTCCCCATGATTGGTAACCATTGTTTATTGCATCTGAGATTCCAGCAACAACCCCAACAATGTTGATTATTAAGATTGTAGTTGGAGGAATCAAGAGAGTAGTCCACTTGAAGGTGTATAACTCTCCAAACTCTTCATCGTCTGCAGCCTTGGATGTGACAGTGAAGTTGGTGTCAATTCCAGCCAACACCTTCAGAAGACCTTGTATGACAGCAAAGAGATGTGCTGATACACCACCAATGACCCAGAATTGTTCATTTCTCCACCATTCTTCAATGCTCACTCCACTCCATTTCAACTCAAGAATGCCAGTTGCAATGATTGAAGAGAAGAGAGCAACAAAGTACAAACCAGCAAAAGTGCTTATCTGAATCATAAGCAATAAATAAAATGTGAGTTTTTGACGATTGAAGCATTTCAGCTTTTTAGCTATCATGGATTAAGTCCTACTATATATTTATTAGCATTCATATAATGTCATGTCTCGTGCTTTTGTGAAGATAACATAAAATTACATGAAACTATGCATGTTAAAATTCAAGAATCATGTCATGTCTAACTCCATTCTAAATTGAAGTGAATAGTTCAAAAATTGTTACCGGCGGCATGATGAATTTGTCAGTGAGTAAGCAGACAGCAGGAAGAATACAGTATGCAACCAGAGGTATGGATGTGAATGGGTAGACAGTTGTGTTTGCATATGCAAATCTCTCAAGCCACTTTAGCTTCCCTTCCTTGTAGCCATACCATAACGGGCAATGGCGACTGAAGAAGATCTCGATGGATCCAAGTGCCCAACGAAGCACCTGGTTAAGCCTATCTGACAAGTTGATGGGAGCAGTACCCTTGAATGCTGTTCTCTTTGGCATGCAGTAAATGGATCTCCAACCACGGCAATGCATCTTGAAACCTGTTAGAATATCCTCTGTAATAGAACCATAGATCCAACCTAGCTGCAAATTTGGAAAGCAAAATTCTTGGATGAGTTCCTTTTATTCTTAAATGTGAATATAGTAAGATATTCAGGACAATCGAGTTTTCGAGGAGTTGAGTTTTACATTTCAAGTTTATCTATTTGGTGAACTCGAGTTTGATAACCTTGTTAAAAATAGAATTTACCTCAATTCCCCATTCAGTTTTATCTTCATAACCACAACTGATTACATGAATGGCTTCTTTAAGCTGGCTTGCTGGACTTGATGAAGGAGGTACACCACCCTCTTCCATCAAAGTTGAAGTCACAAAAATAGATGACTGCCCAAATTTCTTCTCAAAATTCATTTGGGACATGAGCAACTCTTTGTCATCCTCCATTGCTATATAGAGACATGTGACAGGGGTTAGAATAGGTAAAGGGAAACCAATTTGGATATAAATTAGTTTCAAATAGTAGTGACTAATGAATAGAGAAAAATGAGAACCTTTAAGGTTTGCAGCCTCTGCAATTGCATCATTCTTTGCATGCTTTGCCTTCTTACGCTTTCCGAAGCATGGACAACAGTCACAACTTACCATTTTTGGACGTTTAGGACCTTTTGGAGGATTGTATCCATATAAAGCTTGCCTCCTGAATACACAACCTGTGCCCACATATACAGGACCCTGAATTCCATCCAATCCCTTCATGTTAATCTGCAAACACAAAGAAGTGAAAGTAGTTAAGTATCTGAATTCTGCAAAGACAGTGCTTTTTAAAAAGGCCATGTCTTACTGAAGCTGAGAATCTTGTGGTGACTTACATCAAAGAAAACTGTGTTCCTGTTAGCATACCGATCATGTGTATCGATACCATCAAATCTCTGAGGAAATTGGACATAGCAGACTTTCTTCCCAGTTTGAGGGTCCATTAAAAAGCACATGGCCTCTCGGACAGCTTTGCTGTTATTGACATAGTGATCACAATCCAAGTTCAGCATGAAAGGAGCATTTGTAAGCACAGCAGAGACCCGAATCTGGAAGTCGCGGCAATCATCAGAGAAGAGTGAAGTGAAATAGTGGCTCATAAAGGTGAAATTGGACATCACGTAAATAACACTGCTGCTCAAAATTCAAAACTCTACCAGAGCATTCATGGCACCAGCTTTCTTGTGGTGCTGAAAACCAGGCCTTTTCTCCCTGGAGACATAGACGAGACGAGGGAGCTCATTTCCTTCAGTGTCATGGCCTCCACTGTGGCCAAGAAATACTTGAATCATACCAGGATGATCCTTAGTATTGTTTCCTGGCCATGGTGTCCCATCCTGCATGATCCACCCTCCTGGAGGAACCTTCTGTGCTTTAGCCACAAGTGCATTGATCCTCACCTTAAACTCTTCATATTCTCTCTATCAAACAAACAATTAATAGAGTCAATCCTTGAAGTCTTTTTGTAATAATGTAAAAAGGTTCTACCATTTTTGTTCCTCACAACTACTAATATTTTTTAAGTGTCTCATCTGATGCTTAACCATCTTTGTCTGTGTTGTCCTAGTAATTTTAGTACTAACCTTCATTGCGCGCCGCTCCTTAACAAAGGTTGGTTGCACTTTGTCCTTGAGGTAGTCAATTTTCTCAGAGAAGTACATCTCCGGTGCCCTTGGTTCTATGGAAAATTTCTTGCAAAATGGTACCCACTTCCTAGCAAACTCTGCAGTTTCTGATAAGGCTTCAAATGTACACATTGAAGCACCATCATCAGAAATGTAGCAAGATATCTTGTCAACAGGGTAATCCATGGCCAAGATTGAAAGAACAGTGTTTGCTGTAACAAGAGGAGGTTCCTTCATAGGGTCCACAGTACTCACAAACACATCCACAGGAGCAAGCATGTTTGGTTCACCTTCACGCTCATACCTAACATATGAACAACATTTTGGTCACGCAATCATTTCTCTGAAAAGGTTAAGCTATTAAACAAAGACATATAAATGATCTTTTATCTAATAATATCGTTACCTGATTGAAAGACGGTCAAGGTAGGTCTCTCTATCAATTGGGAACCATTTAGGGAACTGATCAAGGATCCATGAAAAAGCAAACCAGATTTCACATATAATGGAAGTTAGCCATAGCCCCAGTGCATCATGAACCGGGTTCAGAATTCGATATCTTAGAAAGAACGCAAGAATAACAAGCCGCGCCACAATCACCATCCTATATGGATTCACTTTGCTAGATGCAATTGGTACCTTCCTTGATAGTGGTTGCCTTGTTACATCCAACCTGCAACAGTTGGCATAATTGCCATCATTTCATTGAAGTTAAATCAAAGAACTGCTTGGAGGAATGTTTTTATAGAAGCATACATGGCTGCATCAAAATCTTCATCAGGTTCAGGGCCTAAATTGCCTTGTTGAAGTTTCCAATCATCCATCCTTTCTTTCCATCCATCTTTCTTATCATCCCATCTTTCACTTCCTGTTTAGGATCATAACATTTAATACACTTTTGTTCTTTTTTTTTATACAATTACTATTACCAAATTGTAACCGATATATTACCAGGTTCAGAAACTGGATATGGATGCACTCTTTTATGCAATGTAGAAGATAACATCTCTCCATAAGCATGAGATCCCACTGCTGATAACTCTCCACTCACCTGCATATTCATGCAAGCAAAGTTAGAATTTGTATGAGTTGAATAATTGTATAAGAAGGCTTTATTTTCTATTGAAATAGTTCAAAGTTCAAACATCTTACAGGAAGAGATCGACCACCAGAAATGACAGCTGGGAATTGAGCATTATCTTCATCTTCAGGACCTCTTCCATAGCTCATCTTCCCATACAGCATGGCTTCTGCAGAATGGTCATGCTTGTTCCTTTCATCCTCGATGTTAAATTCATGTTCAATATCATCCACATCCTCCTCATCTTCATCTCCCTCCACCCTTGGACTCCCTAATATAATGGCCAACTTTAGATTAGAACATAACAACAATAATTTACAAATCAAACAAAAAACATGTATAAGTTTTCCTTTAATTTCTGTTATCTGTTATTGTTACTTCTTAGTATATTCATAAAATCAATGTATTCAAATACATCAATTATCAAGAAGTAACAATTACAAGTAAAAGAGAATGGAAAAATGTAAAATGTAACATCTTAATTCATTAACTAGTTACCCTTGAGACGCTTGTATCTGGTTTTGCATTGTGGACAAAGTTGGCTGCCTTCCCTCCTTTCATACTCATAGCACGGCCGGCACACCGGAAAACCACACTCATTGCAGGCCACAAACAAGTCTCCATCCGCCGTGAGTCCCACCTCATCACCACATATCTCACACACTTGACCATCCAAGTTCTTCAAAGGCTTGTGCTGCAAGAAAAGGACATAGCAGTAACACAACACATATATCAATCAAAACTGTTTGATGAAAAACAACCAGCAATTAAACTCCTTTTGTAGCTTCAATGTCATAGATATCTGTTACCTCTTCATGGCCATGAATGACAACAAGCTCATTGCGGTTATGAGAGCCAGCGACAAGTCCGGCGCTGGCTTCCATATCGATTTGGTAGTGACTATAGTGAAGGAGACAATGCAGGGTGACACAATGGAAGAAAAACAAGAATGTAGTGGTGAGATTTTATGAAGGGAAACTAAACTCTTTACACACACACACACATGAGACACCTAATGTGTCCACATAAGAGATGGTGCTAATTGGTTGCAGGGTCCCCATTGCCTTGAAGTTAAGCTTCTTCCTTTTTCTTTCAACTACCATTTTTCTGAGTCATTTTCCAACGACTGACTCTATTGTTTGGTTGTTCAGAAATCATACATTGCAAACGTAACAAGTGGGCAAGAAGTAGGAGGGAGCCATTGCTGCGAACGGATGGTATGTCAGCATTCGAAAAGGAATACAATAACTACAATGAAGTTTCTGCATTAAGCCATTAACGTTTGGTTTAGTTGAATATAATAGGAAACTATTTGGAGGATTCAACCAACTAACCTATAGAAACTATATGACGTTCAAGTCAACAGAGTAATACTATTACTAATGTGAAAAAGAAAACAAGAGATCAGTTATAACACTAGTAAAACTTTATTAAATCAACACATATTAATACACCAAAAAAAAATGCCACATTATTTTATTGAATTTAATTTTTAAATATTAATAATAAAAAAACTTATATAGACAATTATATGAATAAAAATAACTAATTTTTAAATTCATTATCTGAAAGATCATCTAAACGGATATATGACTGTAAAAGTACTCTACTTTTTTATTAGAGTAAAAAAGTTAAATTTGTCTTATATATTTTTAGTCATTTCACACTCTAAATATAAATTTTATACAAATATATTTTTTTTTATAAAAGTATTAATGATTGATGTTCGGTTCTTTTAAAAAACTTAGGCCGAGTTTGAGTAAATAGTTTAATTAAACTCCTTTTGAAAAAATAGTTTAAACAATAAATGCTCATTAAAAATAACTTATAAATAAGTTATTTTGTATTCGGTTTTTTAACTCAGTATTTATTTTAAGAGAAGAGTAATAAAAAAAAATTTATTATAAAAAAAAAATTTTTTAACTTCTCTATAAACACTAAAATAATTTTTTAGAAAGTTACGATTTAATTTTAAAAATTATACCAAAGACATTAATACTATACATTTTCATAAGGTAAAAAAAAAAAGGTAAGTTATCAACCTCCAAACAGCCCTTACTATGATCACTTATCTTCTTCAATTTTAGCAGATATTTATTGCAAGTCACACTGCCTGTCAATTTTAACATTTTTAACAAAAATTATATGGATATCACGTATAGTGTAAGCCATACATTTGTGGAAGTTTAGAAAAGCTACCCATTATATAAATCGAGCAATGTTTTTAACAAATTAATGGAAAAAACACTAAGTAATTGAATAGTATATATAAGTTTTAAAATAACATACCAAAAAGTATAAAAATAAATGAGACGTAACTGCTTGAAATTGTAATCTCCATTTTACCAAACCATAATGTTCTGTTTAAATTTCCGCATCTAATCTAATATGCAAATAAATGTAAACTTTAATCTCGTGCACCAAACCAAAGAAAGGTTTGGCGTCAATTATTAAATGAAAATAACATGTTGCTATCAGGACAAGGTTCTGATTACTTATACGAGTCAAATATGTAACACGTTAGCAACCTTGGAACGTAAGCACTTCAGAACTACGTTACCTTCAAATCGTTAGGTACGTAGGTTGCATTATCTACATCTCGAAATAGAAACATTACAACTACGACTACAGAAAATATAAGCAGCACCCTGAAACAGCTACTGCAAGATACCATGCTGGCATAGGCATAAATGCCTGAAATTGGCGTTCTGTTCTCTCTGCCAATTTCCCATAATTCCTTATGGTATGATGAAGCTTCCTATGAGTAATCACCAAGTTGACATGCAATGGATTGAATAACATAAGGCTGCTTCTACCATTATGTTCTGGTGAATGTGTCATTGTTGCTCATGATTATACGCTATACAACACATACATATTCTAACCAGGCCAAAAAAATATATGTTGCACACAACTCATTTCACAGTAGACTCGCAGCAGAGTTTCAAACACTAGCAGAGACTTCATCTGCTGCGGATTTGTCTTTTTTCTTTGGTGGATCTTGGGTTTTCTGTAGAGCGGCTTTATTTGGAACCAAAATTATGAAAATGTTCCTATCACGGAAGTTTTTGGCCTCCTCTGCCCCAAGCTGCACATCAACCAGAGATGTGGTTTTGATATAAGATTCAAGTTGGAACAAATATCATGTCTCCATTCAAAGAAATCATCTTTCAAAGAATCTGAAATGAATTCACGAAAATCCAATCTCCAACAAAGATATACTAGGCTTCTAGCATACATTCACACATCAATTGTACGATATAGTGAATCAGCGTCATTACCTCCCCAACATCATTTTGGAAACGTCTAATAAGCTCAATAGCAATATTTCTGAATTCGTTTTCACGACCTTTAAGATTCACGATGACCTTTACCTGAATGAAGTGATCCAAAAGATATGAATAATTTGAATATAATATACTTTCTCTTCTATGTATAATAATAAGGCATGGATAAATAATTCATATATAATATACCTTGTCACCATCTTTCAAGAATTTTCGGGCAGCTTTCAAACGCACAGAATAATCGTGTTCATCAATGTTGTATCTATTAAAATAAAAGACAAAGCTAAGAAAGAAATTAGGAAAAAGGCACAATACCTCATGTAACTAAAAACTAACCCAGCAAATGAAAACCAATCTCTACCACTGGTCTAATTGAGTTTATGTTATCATTAGGATTCAAAAATTAAAACATAGCTTAACCTTTATGATCTAAAATGATATGCCAATCATTTAGGAGTATCTATTTTTAAGGATTAAGATGCACCATATTGTACATATCTTTGGGCATCACAATTATACAAACTCCTCTTCGTGTATCTCATCATAATCAATACAAGTCCAAAAGCATGAAATCATATTGGACAATGAATCAAATAAATCACATGCCAGATCTAATCATGAAAGAGTATAATATAATTTGGAAATCTGAGAAACAAAATCCAGAACATTCTATTGCCAAATATTCCCTTTGAGATAATAAAAGTAAAGAAGGATTATCTAGGCTCCTAGCCTAGGAAATTACCCCATTTTGAGCTCCTTCAAATCCATCCGACTGGCTACATTTAAAAGATCATTTTGTCAGTAATAAATTATTTGCTCCGAGTTCTTACAAAATTCGACGAAAACATCATAGTCCAGCTACTACAATGCTTACCAGCACTTTTCTTCTGCTGATCTCTTTTCTTCTTTTGTTGTTCATATCTATATTTACTGTAAAACAAGGGAGAAACTATTCAAATACTATCCTCAAAGCATAATATAATTCAAGTAGGTAGGTGGAAAAGTAACTTAAGTCCCCTTCCCCACCCCCCTTCCTCTCCCCTTCTCTTCTCTCTCAACAGTCAAAAACACTTCCATGAAACAACTACATATATGTGCCAATTCTCCATTACTGATAGCTCAATCTCATTGTGACTTGTGATGATATCCCCCCGCAAAACAAAAAATAAAAGGAAAAAAAAATAACAACAAAAAATAAATGAATAGATGAAGAGCGAGTCTTAATGAAAAAGTGACCTTTTATAATCGAATGTTCTGACAGTACCAGACAGAAGCACATATCACATTTATACACAAGTTCAATGCGAATTGTATACCTGGCTCCCCCACTACTCCCAAGTCGCCCTTGCCTCAAGAGAAACCAAATTTGTTTATTTGTCTATAAAATGCAGACCCAACTAATGATTATCTGATCTTACGCATAGAAACATGTCATTGACTGCTAAATTTATCAACAGATGTCCGAACATTTAAAATTGACACAGATATGGTCACGTCTTTGAATGACTTCATACATAATAGCCACTAATATTTTGATATGAAAAAAAAAAAAATCAAAATAAAGAGCACAGCCTTTCTAAGAACATACGGAGATCATACCTATAATCCATTATGCGAACAACAGGAGGATCTGCATCTGGGGACACTATTACCTGCATAAAATAAGTTTCGCTCACGTCAGAAGTATAACATTTTAACCAACCCCCATTAAAAAATTAAATGGTCCACTGAATCAAATCAAATATTATAAACCAAATTCAAATAGTTCAAACACCTCACTATCACTTCCAGGCTTCCAGCTGCAAACTTGTCTAAGTGAAACATCTTAAATCATTTATCACATTCAAATTAAGACATTGCAAAGATTAGAGGACTGAGACTCAATATCATGTTCATTGGCTCAGAGGCCGGTACTAAAATTTCTATCTCTGTCCCCAAAATTTTAATATTTCAATACCTCCAAAATGTAGAGACATAGGGGACTGAAATTTTTAGAGACGGAGACCGAAACTTTAATAACATTTTATACATAAAATATTCTCATTTCAATTAATTAATTTCAATCCCTTTGTACAAATTAAATTAAAATTTCATTATTGTTTCAATTTCTATCTCCCACTTTATACCAAACAGAATACTGAGATTTACTGAGATCTATTGAGGTTTATTTCTCTCTGTTTCATTATTGTTTATTTCCCTCTACCAAATGCTACCTTAGTTGACATTAAATTCAATTGATAGGACAAAGTGCATTCAAGTATTTCAGTTAAGAAAAATCAACAGCAAACTTTTTCACCCAACCAATCCCTAAACAAATAAATAACGAATAAAGGGAAAGGCTTCACACCAAGTCAAGTTCAGCATCTTCAGCCATTTGAAGGGCCTGACTGGTAGACACTACTCCTACCTACAAAAACAAAAACATCTTCAAATGCCAGATTAATCACTACTCAAGCGTCGCTTTCTTCTCAAAGCACTTTACAAGCCAAAGTAGCCAATTAACTACTATAGAGATAATTTGAGTAAACGGAATTCAAATCCTAAATGCAACGAGAGAACTAACCATATTCTGGCTCTGGTCAATAAGCCTCACGGAATTCGAACTATTTCCAAAAAAAAAGAAAAAAGAAGCCGAAGCAGTTATTGAGCGCGAAATTCCAGAGGCAATTGTGTATGAGAGTGAGAGAACAAAAATATAGTAGGAAAGAGTGAGGATGGAAACCTAAGAGAGGACAAATCGAGAGCTTGGTCGTCGTCGGAATCGTTCCGGCGCTTCCTGAAATTGTTGTAGTCGGAAGAGCGGGAACCGCCGTAGCGAGCGGCAACGTAGGGGGAGGATGTGAAGGAGGCAGATATAGGAGAATCGAATTTGAGGGAGTTGGGATTGGAGATAGGAAGACCGAAGAGCTTGGAATCAGAAAAAGAGAGAAGAGGAGAGGGTCGAGTATGGAGGTGGTGGAAGGGGAAGGCGGTGCTGGTGGTTATACCAGCCATGGTGGTGCTCCTCTTCGTTCACTGCTCCACACTGATGAAGATTTTGAGACAAAGGTCAAGTGTGAATTCAGCTGAAACAAAACTTCAAGTTTGGCGCATCATTTCGTTTGGGGTCCTCTCTCAGTCTCTCACTCACTCTACTCTCTCTCTCTCTCTCTCTCTCTTATCCACAATTTTTGCTCCAGTATCGTTCTCTTAAACTGGGCTTCGTAAATCCCCTTACTTTGGGCTCATAATTGCTTCATGGGCTGAACCTATTCCCTCCGCCCTATATCACTTCTGGGTATACTTTCAAGCATGTATTCGTTCCAAATATATAACTCTATCCATCTAATTACATAATACTACATTAATAACAATAATTATTTTTTATATTGATCGCGTGAATAATTATCTAAAATAACGAACTTAATTAGATAAAACACTTTACGCATCAAAATTAAATTCTTCATCGTATAATTAATTATAAAAAAATTATAAGAAGACAACACTACAACGTAAATAACAAATTAAAAAAAATGTTAAATTAATTTTGAAAATCATATTTTTAATTTATTAGGAGTAATCAGATTTTTTAATCTGAATAATTATTAGGATTAGGGAACCTAATTTTTTCTAAACACACATTCACACTACATTCTGTTCTCTCTCATTGTACTGATGCATCTCATCCCCGCCTCCATAGGTCGTCGCTGCCGTCGGAAAGAGCTCTTATGCGATATGCGCGTTGAAAAAAACATCTAGTATAGTAAAAAATGAAACACCCCAATTATATAGATAAAAAATTTTATATTCGATATAAAAAAAACATCCAATGTACATAAAAAGAATCATCTAGTATCTTATATAAAACTCTAACTATATACTAACTTAGTATGTACTAATAGAGTGAACGAAGACTAACGGTGGAGACTTGGCCAGAGATGCGGCGTCAAACAATGGCGGAACGAAGATTCTGGTGCGGCAAGGTAGACAAAAAGGCGAGCACCTTGCAGGCTTCAAAAGCGAATGAGCATTTTTATGGTTATTGTCTTGTTGAGTCTAAGAGTATTATTCACATTATTCATATCTCCATTTAAAGAACTTTTTATTATATTATTTAGAAAAGTATAGGAAACCAAATGTGTAATCAACCAAGAATTGAACAACTCAATTAATTATAATTATTAATAATTAATTTTAAATTTTTTAAATTCAAAATTTAAATAATTAGAAACTGATTAAGTAAACCTAACCAAAAACTATAAAAATCTTCTCCATCTCTTCCATATTAACCTGCGCACTCCAACAACAACACAGAGAGATTCTCTCCCTCACCGTCAAGCCCTCTCCACCCCTGCCCTGACGCAAGACGACCTCAAGAAGTTTGCCACCGACAAAGCTGTCGAGTACATCAAGTCCGACATGGTCCTCGCCCTTGGCACCGGCTCCACCGCCACTTTGTCGTTGCCAAGTCCGGTCATCTCCTCTCCACCGGTCAACTTTCCAACATCATCGGCGTCCCTACCTTCAAGCGCACTAAGGAACAGGCACTTTCTCTCGAAATTTCGCTCTCTGTCCTCGACAACAATTTCCGCCTCGATCTCGTCATCGACGGCGCCGATGAGGTGGACCCGACCTCAACCTTGTAAAAGACCGCGGTAGCACTTTTCCTTGCTGGAGGCCACCTTCAACAAGTTCATTGTGGTGGTTGATGAAACAAAACTCGTGTCAGGACTCGAAAGAGTGACCTTGCGATGCCGATGGAGGTGGTGCAGTTTTGCGAAAAGTACAGGAGTTGTTCAAAGAAGAAGGAATGGTGGAGCATGGGCTGTTTTTAAACAATTGTAAAAATATATAAAAAAAAACATCTATTTAACATAAAAAAATCCTAATATTTAACAAAAGAAATGTCCAGCTATAGAATTTAAGAAAAAAACATATAATTCTTAAAAAAAATAGAAATATCACATCTGTAATACAAAAAATTCGAAAAATACATTAAAAAATATCTATTTAATATGAAAAAGAGGCAACGGATTCCTTACTTCTACTTTTGTGTACGAGTATCATTAACCATAGTAAAAATATTTACAAATAGAACCCCATTTTTTTGTTTTTGAAAGAACTAAAAATAAGACATTTACCCCTTCATTTTTTAGTTTTTCAAAATTTCTCCTTCCTTTTTAACCATTCTTTCGAAGAAGAGAGTCTCTGCTAGGGATCCTCCTACATTCAGCATCATCACAATTGGCTCTGGCAGAAATATTTTCTTTGATGTCCTCATATTAGCTACTACCCTCGCGCTGCACTATATTTAATCTAATTTGTTCTTGGTCATAAGATTATTAAAAAGGACATTAATAATCCGAAAAGATCAATATATATATGACCATTGAACTGGTTCACTCTGAGAATTCCTAATGGTTATAATTATGCATATTTGTCAATAAGATATTCTCAAGATGAACATAGTAATAGAGTTTCCTTTGACCTGCGACTATCATAGTAATTAACAACGTATTTATTATACTTTAATTCCGGACACCTAATATCTTAGGGTGCTAGTTGAATGGATATTGGGTATGATTTAAATACTTGTTGAATTAATGATTAGTCAATAAGGAATCCGTCAACTCTCAATAAAGAGTTTGAGCTCTATGATTATAATGACTGAGATGAATAAAACATTGGCCAAGGAGATTGAATGAATGAAGAAATGAGTTTCTTAAGTTATTCATACTATTATCATACTAAATAGAATAACATTATATAAGAAATTTATTTCTTTATTCATTCAATCCCCTTTGCCAATGTTTTATTCATTTCAGTTATTATAATCATAGAGCTCAAACTCTTTACCGAGAGTTGACGGATTCCTTATTGACTAATCATTAATTCTACAAGTATTTAAATCATATCCAATATCCATTTAACTAGCACCCTAAGGTATTAGGTGTCCGGAATCAAAGTATAATAAATACGTTGTTAATTACTATGATAGTTGCAGGTCAAAGAAAACTCTATTACTATATTCATCTTGAGAATATCTTATTGACAAATATGCGGTAATTATAACCATTAGGAATTCTCAGAATGAGCTAGTTCAATGGTCATATCCATGTATGCACCATCTATATATATAATTTAATAAATGAGATCTATTAATCTTCATCCAATGAAGACCATTATATATATATTGATCTTTCCGGATTATTAATATCATTTTCAATAATCCTATGACCAAGAACAATTTAGATTAAATTATAAAAGATTTATCTCTCAATATTATGATCACTATCGCAATAATAAATCTCTAAATTTAATCAAGGATCTTATTATATTAACATTTTAATATAATAATAATAATAACAAATTATTTGACACGTGATTGATTGGATTGTGGTCATACTACTTATTTCCAACAATTTTTCACTTGTACGAGGGCCAATCATGATAGATTGGATCTTGGGCATACTACTATCACAATAATCTTCCACTTGCACTAGAGCCAATCAATCATGTGTATAATTTTTTAATGCACATTTGTGTTTATCAAAACTCTTTTGACCTTAAACACCTTAACTTTTGAGCATGTTTGCTTGACCTTTTGTAAAATACACTTAGTGCATAATAAATATCACATTTTCTTAAAACATGAAATCTCTCACTACAATAGTGTATAATTTTATTTTAAAGACAATCCTTATTGAACATGATTATAAAAAGTCTAAGTAACCATTAGATCTATCTTTATATAATTGTATCATTATACAAATAGGCTACTTTTTTCAAAAAATTATTTTGACGATCAAACATTTTATACTTTTAAGAGAAAGTATATCCTCTGTTTGTTCACCGTATCTTCCTTTAGGAGGAATTTCTTTTCTAAAAAGAATTTAACCCCTTATCACAGACACTTTGTCATAAGAGGAGTGATAAAAATAATCTCATTATTTTTTTAGGATAACCAATAAATCTCATTTATCGAACCTAATATCAATTTTATTGTTGTGCAATCTCTTAATACATAAAAGACATTTTCAAACTCTAATGTTCTTGAGTTTCAGTTTATGCCTTTTCCATATCTCATATGGATAAAAAATTAATTTAGTGAGAAATTTGTTAATTTAGTAACATTTCTAAAACGTAGTCCAAATATTTAACAAACAGTGATCCTTAGCTAAATCAAATTCCATGTTTCTTTAAACATGATGGAGTACATAAAATACTAATATTTGTGCGTTGAGAGAATCTTATTCTCTATTCAATAGAATATCAATTAGATGTTAGAAATTTTACTTTAAGCTCTTATAATAAAAATACTCAATATCTTTATTATTGGTCAAACAAACCCTTAAGAACAAGTTTGATACGCATTCTCAATACTTATATTGAACTTTTTCAAAAAGACCACGAACCTTAATCATATTAGGGCCAATTATAAATTGTTTGTGACAAAATAAATCTCTAAAATTGCTTGTAAGAACAATTCTTGCTAAAACCATTTGGCTAATGGCATTCCAACTTCTAAAGTTGTTTAATTCAAATTATATTGCCCAATACTCCCACTAGTTTAAATAAAATATTTGATAGTCATACTATCTTATTTGGGACACCATACATCTTTTCAAGATGTTCAATAATAAATAATGGGTATATTGCCTTTAAAATTAGAACTCTTGATTGTCAAAACAACCTATATTATAGTAAAATAATATTTTAGATACTTCACAAGTATTGACTATTCCATCATCAATTTTATTGGACAATATTATTTTAATAGGATTATCATGTCCATGAAATCCTTTTATACATAAGAACAATTCTCAATGTATAGCCAATTTATTACTTTCAAGTATGCCACACGAAAGATGGACATATTTAAAAATTTAAAATATAAAAGTAAATCAAGAAATCTATATTTCTAGCAAAATTATTTAGAATCGTGGATGAGTACCTTGATTGTCAAATTTGTACTCATACCTATTCTAAATAAATATGATTAAATTGTATCATATACAATTATAACCTCAAATAATTATCTGGTTGTCAGACAATTATTTAACTGAATTATATTTTATATCCCTAGGTTGTCTAGGTTCGAGTATAAAATTAACTCTCCTTATACATCATTATATGCATAAATAAATTCTATCTTTGAGTACAAGTTTTTTGGTTGTCAGGTTGCTCCTTGTAAACAAGAGATAAATTTATTTGTTTGACAATCTCCTAACTTTTAGGATTTATCTCTATTGTTAGAGAATTTTTCATCAGTACTCATAGATTAAATTTTTTACTCCCAGGTTGTTTAGGAAAAATATAAAATTAAATCCCTAATACATCAAATGTATATACTGATTGTTATCTTGAAAATAAAATTTTTGGTTGTTAGGTTGCTCTTTATAATCAAGAACATTAGAAAAACTAATTTCTAAAATTATAGTGTTCAAAACATATCAATCAAATCAAAATTTGATTTTTCATGTACTAACGTTTAGCCTTAAAAAATTATCAAATCAAATTTGACCTTTATATATACACTTATATATATAAGAAACAAAATAAAAGATATTTTGCATCTTATTCTTTTTATTGTGATCAAAATCACAATAAATTTTAATATATAAATAAAATCAAACAAAATATTTTATTATAAATATAACTTTTATATTAAAAGAATGATAATTTTTTTTTTTTTGGTGTCTAAACAAGGAAAGAAACAAAGCAAAAACTATCCTAAATTCGAGCGGATGATTCGTTGAAGATCAACACAAGGCTCAGACCAAATAACATGATTAGAGTTATTCTTGGCACTATATTTAGCCATCCAATCCGCAGCTCTATTTGCTTCTCGGGACACCCATTCAACGTGAACAAGCCAAGGACGAGATAAAAGCTCCTGAATCTTGTGAACCAAATCTGTTACTTCAGATGAATACCCACTTGTAAGCTCATGCATGATGGGCAGAATGTCAAGGCAATCCGTTTCACATATAATATCCCTCAAACCGCAATCCCAAGCTAAAACCAGCCCCCTCCAAGCAGCAAATAATTCACATCTGATTATAGACCAAGGGGGAATGCTTCCAGAGCAGCCCGAGATCCAATCTCCCTTAGAATCTCTAATAATACACCCAAATCCCGCTAAATTTGAATCCATATACAAGCTTGCATCACAATTAACTTTAAAACTATTACCTACCGGTGGTTCCCAACACAGGCAATTTCGGAGAGACCTAAAGGCATTGCTTCGATTCCTGTAAACCTGTAAGTCCTTGGCGGTAATTCTGGCCAAGGCAACAACCTTGTGGTCTGTCCAAGGGTTGTCAGTATTGAATATGTCATTGCACCTATGTCTCCATACCCACCAAAGTCCTGCACCAAAGGACGCCTCATTGTTAGCCAAGGCCTTCCGAAACCACTCTTCAAGAGCAGTACCAGTCGTCGAGTCCAGGATACTAGGATCCAACATATACCAAATTGCCTTTGATCGTTCACAGTCTCTAAGGCAATGCTCCATAGTCTCCTGCGCCTTGTTACATCTCTTACACATATCTGAAGAAGCTAAATGCCGCTTGAATCGAAAGGTCTCAGTTGGTAGAGCATCATGTAAGCCAAGCCACATAGTAAATTTGAACTTCTCTGGAATGTTTGTGTTCCACAACCAGTTCCAATTACTATTGGCATTCCAATTTAATGCTTTCTTTAATAACCATCTGTAACCCTCCCTTGCACTATACTTTTTTGATGCTGCAGGCCACCACTCCCACTGTGGCTCCAACTCAGTCGAACTAGGATATCTCAGACCACAAATAAACTGCTTAATCTCATGCGGAATAGGCGTGGTAAGACTATCAACCTCCCAAGACACCCCTTTCCACAAGTCAGCCACCATGAAATCTGATTCAGAAATATGTACATAAGGAACAAGGTTGCAAAGTTTACCAAAAGGAGTCCACTCATCATACCAAACTGATTTGTGGACATCTCCAATATTCCAATGAAGCCCTTCCTTGAGATGCTCATAGGCACTAACAATGTTCTTCCAGGTAGCCGATGAAGAATTTCTACTGTTTCCGTTCATACCAGATTGATTCCTGAGATATTTATGCTTCAAAACCTGCACCCATAACTTCTCACTATTGTTTAGACAATCCCATACCAACTTTCCCAAAAGCGCCATGTTAGCACAGGAAGTATCCCTAATACCCAATCCTCCTGCCTTTTTAGGAGTTATGGCGACCTCCCACCTGACCAGAGGCAGCCCTTTTCCAGTCGCTTGGCCTTTCCACAAGAACTGTCTCATTAAGGAATCAATTTTATTACATGCATACTTCGGGAGAAGAGAAATTTGCATTTCATAAACTGGGATAGAGGTCATAACCGATTTAACAAGACAAAGCCTCCCTGCCTTATTTAGTAGGCGTCCTTTCCAACTGGAGAGCTTTCTCGAAATTTTTTCAATAACCTCCTGAGCCGTCTTCCTGGAAGCTCTGGCATGACCGATGTTAATTCCCAGATATTTACCCAAATCATTGCAGAAACGGATGTTAGAGACCCCTGAGAGAACCTCTTTTCTCCTCTCCGACACCCTCTTGGAACACTGGGCCTTTGACTTATGAAGATTTACCTTTAAACCTGACGCTCTAGAAAACAAGTCCAAACAATGCATGACCTCTATTACTTGAGCTTTTGATGCCTGACAGAAAAGCAAAAGATCATCTGCAAACATCAAATGAGAGAGTCGTGGTCCGTTCCTAGAAACCGCAACTGGGTTCCACAAACCTTGGGAAACTCTATGAGAGATAAAGCAAGCAAGCATTTCCATACAGAGTACAAATAGATAAGGAGACATAGGATCTCCTTGCCTCAACCCTCTCTTTGGATTGAAATTTTGGAGCCTGTTCCCATTCCACAAAACTGCCAATGAAGAGGAAGTCACACAATTCAATATAAGATTAATGGTAGCCTTTGGAAACCCAAACCGGACCAAAGTAGCTTCCAAAAAACGCCAGTCTACCCTGTCATAAGCTTTTTCCAAATCAATCTTGAATGCCATGGTCCCTTTTCGAGACTTGGTGTTCCTCATGAAGTGCATAATCTCCTGAGCAATGATAATATTCTCTGTGGTTCCTCTTCCTGGAATGAACCCTCCTTGCAAAGGACCAATGATCTCCGACAGGAAAGGTCTGAACCTGTTAACTAGAACCTTTGTGACAATTTTATAAATTACATTACATAAGCTAATAGGCCGAAACTCCCGTAAGGAAGAGGGAACTTCCACTTTAGGAATTAGAACAATTAGAGTATCGAAAATAGCCGCATTCATTGGCTCACCCTCAAAAGCTCGCTTGACCAGTCCACACACATCGTTGCTAAGAGAGTCCCAGAACTCTTTGTAGAAAATTGCTTGAAATCCATCTGGCCCTGGGGCTTTAAACGAACTCATGGTCATCACAGCTCTTTTAACCTCTTCAGACGTCACCGGTTCCACTAACTTTTGACAAGCCTCAGTACTAAGAGACGGACAAGGAAAAGGCCCCATGGCGTCCAGGTCAATATCCTCCCTTGTAGAAAAGAGCTTTTGAAAGAAAGAATTTGCCGCCATTTCTAGAGTCGTAGTCTCCGTGGCCCAAGACCCATCCTCCAAAAATAACCCATGGATTTTGTTCCTCTTTCTCCTGATAACTGTCTGCAGATGAAAAAATTTTGTATTTCTGTCTCCACATCTCACCCATTGTTCTCTAGATTTTTGATACCACAACAGCTCTTCTTGAAGAAGGACAGCATTCAGTTCCTGATGCAAAACTTGCTCTTTTATCCTAAGCTGTTGATCCTCCCGACTCTCTAGAGTAATCTGGACGTCATTCAAAAGCCTCTCCAACTCCCTTTTCTTAACAAAAATATTACCAAAAACCTTTTTATTGAAGCTAGTTGCCTCTTTTTGAACCTCCAACAAACATTTGACTACATCCGGAGCTCCTCTATTCCAAGCTGTATCAACAACATTCCTAAAAAGAGGATGAGTCATCCACGCAGCCTGGAATCTGAACGGACGATGGCCCTTGGTAGCCCTCTTTGCCATCTTGCACCTAGTGAATAATGGGCAATGATCAGAGTGAAGGCGCGCCAGCACCTCAGTATAAGCCTCCGGAAACATTAGTCGCCAGTCCTGGTTGATGACTGCTCTATCAAGCTTCTTAGCCACCTGCACCCCACCTTTCACCTTCCTGTACCAAGTGAATCTTCTCCCAATAGCCCCCATATCAAACAGCCCACAATCCTCTAATATTTCCGCAAATTGTTCTGCTCTGGCAAGTCTAAACTGCCCCCCTCTAACTTCACTCTGCCACAGAACATCATTAAAGTCCCCTAACACAATCCAAGGTCCGTGGATCATATTAGCAATCCTTGTCAAGTCACCCCACAGTTCTTTACGCCGATGTATATGCGGATTAGCATACACCGCACTGCAGTAACTAGATGTATTGCCCATAGTGATTTCAAAACTGATACATTGATCAACTACATCCAATACTCTCACAGAAATATTTGAATTTGAACATAAAACCCAGATACCCCCACTATGACCATTAGCCTCAACAATACCAACACCCTGGTAACCTAGATTATTCCAAAAAGATTTCATCCTCTCGAAAGCAATATGGGTTTCAAACAGAATGAAAAAAGTAGGGTGAAATTTATTCACTAACTCCTTACTATGAACCCGGGCCAATTTATTAGAGGCACCTCTAATATTCCAAAATAGAAAGCTTAAATCTAAATAATCCATAAAACAATTTGTATTGTAAAATGACCAACCTCAGCTGAAGTCCCTAACGAGATGATGAAGATCCACCATTATATCCCCCTGAGACTTGCTTGTCCTTGTCCAGTTGTTGCCCAGTTTGTCTGTGTCCCTCCACTAACAACCCTTCCAATTCACCGATTTGCTGCTTGCTGGTGTCGCCAAGGCAGTCCGGAGTCGACGGCGAATTCTGCAAAGAAGAAGGGCGCAACCTCTTGTGTCCGTTTTTGATAATGGCAGTGAAAGTCGGCACCGCAACGGAGATAGCTTTGCCCTTCACCCCTTGCTGTTTGGAAGATGCCATGCGTGCCTTAGATCCGCTAACCGACCCGGTCTTCACCCCTGATTCGACTCCTCTCATACGTAGCCCAAAGTCACGGTTCTGGTCAAATTTCTGATTTGAGCGCACCGGCACTTTGTCCTTAGAGGTTTGTTGGACTTTATTTGATTGGCTCAATTTTCCTCTCCTTTTACCGCTGACTTTGGTCCAGCCAGCCTCATTTTCCAAATGCTGGGACCCCACTTCCTTCCTATGCAACGTATCATCTAATTCCTCCCCAATTTCTGCAACTATCACTGACTCTTTGGGATTGCATCCAAATTCAAAAATTTTCTCTTTTGAGGCTTCCTGTGGCTGCACCACTCGGGCCGCCGTCTCGGTCACTGATGTTTCCTTTCGATCCATCCTTTCTGACTCTATTGAGGTCATTCTGCAGTCAGTTGCTGGATGTCCGAAACAATTGCACTTGTCACAAATAAGGTGTAAGCATTCATACTCTACCTTATATTCAAACTCATCGACAATCACACTCCGGACCACCGGCAAACCAAGATTAATTTGCACGCAAGCCCGAGCAAATTTTCCCCTCTCTGCCAACTTAGTAGCCAGATCCACCTTGACTGGTCTCCCCACAGCAGAAGCAATTCTCATCATGGCTTTATCATGATAGTACCATATGCTCAAACCAGAGATTCGAATCCAAACCATAGTCTCCCCGAAGGTATCCTCACAAGGTTTAAAATCCGGTGTCCATGGCTTGACCGCAATATAGTGACCGAAGATCATCCATGGCCCCCCTAGTAAAACCTTCTCTCGATCGTCCATGCGATCAAATTTAACGAGGAAGTACCCAAAACCCACATCCAAGATTTCATA
Source organism: Arachis hypogaea (assembly GCF_003086295.3). Lineage (NCBI taxonomy): Eukaryota > Viridiplantae > Streptophyta > Magnoliopsida > Fabales > Fabaceae > Arachis > Arachis hypogaea. Next base: position 97,356,809 of record NC_092036.1, read on the forward strand.
TCCACCGGTGATCCTCCATACCCCTTTCAGTTTGTGAAACATTGCCGTGTAACTAAGGTTTTTTCCAAGAACCTTAATCACAATTGCTTCCTTGTATGGTTCAGAAAGGATGTTCCTAGCCTCTTCGGAGAAGCAAACTCTTGGAGGCATAGGATCTCCTTGTTTTCCAGTGACCACTGCCATGGAATCCTCATCTAGAGCTTCAGCCCGGTTTATCCCTGTGGCTACCGTAGAACCAATAACCTTGTCACGGAACGAAATCTTGGAAGTTACCCTAGGACTAAGGTCGCCCTTACTTGATCCCTCCTTTACACCTGATGCAAACCCTCCCACACTCTCCCCCTTATATCTTTCGATGGCATGGCCATCTTCTTCACCGTGTTTCACCCTCAAACGCTCTCTCCCGCTCTCTCCTTCGCTCATTCTCTCTGAGTACAGAGTACGTACTCTTGCTCTAAAAGAATGATAATTTAATCACAAATAAATAATTAAAATAAATTAACTATTAATTTATTAGAAAACTATTTCAATGGAAATAATACATCACATGCTTAAAAATAATTTGAATTAATTCTATTAATTCACAAATTTTAAGAAAATAAGAATAAAAATTCAAACACAAAAAATCAAAATTCTAATACCACTAAAAAATTACCATGTGTTGATACTTGATACTACTTATTTTCAACATGGGTCTGCTCTTGAAAAAAAGGAAGAAGGTGAATACAGAAATGGCAAGCCTATAAGAAATAAACAAATTAAAATGTGATGAGCGAATCTTAAAAATAATAAATCAAATTTTGAATCATGAAGCTAAAAAATGAACAAATTTTGTGATTGTCACAATTTTTTGGGTTAGTGGAGTAGTAACATTTTTATAAGAAAAAAAATGTCACCCTTGGTGGATTGCTCACCGCAGATATTTCTGGCAGGCCATGCTACGTCACTCAGATGTGCGAATTGAAAAGTGGAGTGACAACAAGTTTGAAAATGTCGTTGACAAAAATGAAATCTAAGTTGAGATAGACAATGAGACAGAAGCAAGATGAGAGAAGGTTGGCGAAGTAGTTCCGATCGAAATTGAAGCGTCAGTCGGAGGATAACGGATTGAGGTGGAGATGAAGCTAGTAGGCGAGAAAGAGTAAAAAAGGAAAGGATGGTATCTAAATAAATTTTTAGAATTTGACTAAAATTAATTTTATTTTAGAGAGTAATAAATTATTTTATAGATGAAATAAAAAATAAATATAAAAAAATTATTTAAAAATAAAAAATCACACTTTATTCTCTAAAATAAAATTCAAATTTTAGAAAATCTAAATTCAAATTTTTGATATTACAAATTCACCCATACATTTTTTGTTATTTCAAAAAATATCCTAGAGCTTCAAAGTCCTTTATATACTTTCCTCACGGAAGAAACAAAGCCAGAGGCAACACTATAGGCGCCTCCATCTGTATCGGGAAATTTTTTGCTCAAGCTTCTCGATCCAGGAAGGAACTGCTCGCTACTACTACATACGATGCACTAACCTCTTCCATACATATCAACTTATTTTTTACTTCAAAATTCAATCCATTAAAAAATTGACAAAAATTGGGTCTTAAGTTGGTAAAAATTAGCTAGACCCTAGTTGGTTCCTGACAAATTAACAGTTTATTGTTCTGAGAATCTTTTCGTTCTCCAGTTTGCAAGTAACATTGATTATAATTTCATTTACAAATTGTAATTCGATCCTTAATCCTCGTTTCATGCTTACATGTTAAATCATCAAAATTCAGCAAAAATCTTCGCTGAAAGTATTTTGAGTTCTCAACGAATTTAATTTTTGTAGCAGAGATCTTGTTTATCTAGCTCCATATCAGAAAAGAAAAGAAAAAAAAATTATTTTTCATTATTTATCAAACACATCACTGTTACACTACTAGATGCGAAACTTTAACCGAAAAAAAGGGAAGAAAAAACAACTGAATAACGAGCTTTGAACATAACCGCTATGAGTTCTTAATCATATAACAAAGATAAAGTCAAGATGCTTCTTGTTTAGTCAACTTCTTCAATCTTGGGTCCAGCACCAGAATCAGATGAACCACCAGCAGGCATGTCATGAGCACCACCCATTGGAGCATCTTCACCACCACCAGCACCACCCTGATACAACTTAGCAATGATGGGGTTACATATTCCTTCCAACTCCTTCTGCTTGTCCTCAAACTCATCCACCTCCGCCATCTGGTTCCCTTCCAACCATTCAATAGCATCCTCCACCGCCTTCTCAATCTTCCCCTTATCATCAGCACTCAACTTCCCAGCAATCTTCTCGTCCCTTATCGTGTTCCTCATGTTGTAAGCGTAGTTCTCCAGAGAGTTCTTCGCCTCCACCTTCTTCTTCACTTCCTCATCCTCTGCCCTATACCTCTCTGCATCCTTAACCATCTTCTCTATCTCATCCTTGCTCAACCTTCCTTTATCGTTCGTGATCGTTATCTTGTTCTTCACCCCTGCCGTCTTATCCTCAGCTGAAACATTCAAGATCCCATTCGCATCGATATCAAAACACACATTGATCTGCGGAACTCCTCTCGGCGCCGGAGGGATTCCGGTCAGCTCGAATTTCCCGAGAAGATTGTTATCCTTTGTTCTCGCTCGTTCTCCTTCGTACACTTGGATTAGAACACCAGGCTGATTATCAGAGTATGTTGAGAAAATCTGCTCCTTCTTCGTTGGAATAGTCGTGTTCCTCGGAATCAAAACCGTCATGACTCCGCCGGCGGTTTCAAGTCCAAGACTGAGCGGCGTGACATCGAGAAGCAGCAAGTCCTGAACCTTCTCGTCACCTTCACCGCTCAGAATTGCGGCTTGAACCGCAGCACCATAAGCAACAGCTTCATCAGGGTTGATACTCTTGCAAAGCTCTTTACCATTGAAGAAATCTTGAAGAAGCTGCTGAACTTTTGGAATCCTTGTAGATCCTCCAACAAGAACAACTTCATGAACCTGACTCTTATCGATCTTCGCATCACGAAGACACTTCTCCACCGGCTCCATGCACTTCCTGAACAGATCCATGTTCAATTCCTCAAACCTCGCTCTCGTGATCGTTGCATAGAAATCAATCCCTTCGTACAGAGAATCGATTTCAATCGTCGTCTGCGCAGTTGAAGAGAGCGTTCTCTTAGCTCTCTCACACGCAGTTCTCAACCTCCTCAAAGCCCTAGGGTTGCCGCTAATATCCTTCTTGTTCTTTCTTTTGAACTCCGCAACAAAATGATTCACCATTCTGTTATCAAAATCTTCGCCACCAAGATGAGTATCTCCGGCAGTGGCTTTCACTTCGAAGATCCCTTCTTCGATTGTCAAGAGCGAAACATCGAAGGTTCCGCCACCGAGATCGAAGATGAGAACGTTCTGCTCGCCTTTTCTAGAAGCTTTCTTGTCCAAACCGTAAGCGATAGCAGCAGCGGTTGGCTCGTTGATGATCCGCAAAACATTCAATCCCGAAATTGCCCCTGCATCCTTCGTGGCCTGCCTCTGAGAGTCGTTGAAATAAGCAGGGACGGTTATAACCGCGTTCTTGATCGGATGGCCAAGAAACGCTTCCGCAACTTCCCTCATCTTGATCAGAACCATGGAAGATATCTCCTCCGCCGCGAAAGTTTTCTCTTCTCCTTTGTACGTCACGACGATCATTGGCTTGTCACCGGCACCAGCAATGACCTTAAACGGCCACAGCTTCATGTCGTTTTGTACGGACGCGTCGGAGAATCTGCGACCGATTAAGCGCTTTGCGTCGAAGACGGTGTTCTTAGGGTTCATGGCGACTTGATTCTTGGCAGCGTCGCCGATGAGACGCTCGGTGTCTGTGAAGGCAACGTATGAAGGGGTGGTTCTGTTGCCTTGGTCGTTGGGGATGATCTCAACGCGGTCGTTTTGCCACACCCCCACGCAGCTGTAGGTTGTGCCTAGGTCTATGCCTATGGCTTTTCCTTCCTTTGTAGCCATGTTCAACTATCAAGTATCAAGTATAAACCTCAACTTCAAATTCAAGGGGAAAAAATAGAGCTGTCAGAAACAATGAAGCAAGTTTTTGGTTGCAGACTAGTTTTTATTTTTATTAACAGTAACGAGGGAGAAGGGGGGGGAGGTGGTTTTTATAATAGGAGTTTGAGAAAGAAATTCGAGAAAGTACGAGGTTATGAAATGGAAATATCAGAGGTGGCTAGAGGGTTCTCGAGCGTTTGATGGGGTTCCAGAATATTGCAGTCGGTGGAAAGGTGGGTATTTTTTTTGATGGGTTCTCGTTGACGTGGAAATGTGAATATTATTAAGTACGAGCCACCCGCATAAAATGACTATTAAAATAAAAAAAATACATTTTTTAATAATTAAAATTTAATTTATATAATCAATTAAATTATATTATTTTAATTAAAATTAGATTAAACAAATTGATTTGACCGAAAAATTAATAAATTAAATTTTGAACTAATTTAAATTAATATTTTTTTTATAAAAAATACTATAATATTCATATTATAAAAAATTATTAAAATTCTCTTATTATATATATCAATTTCAAAAATTCTAAATTTTAATTCTATATTTGCAGAGAGAAAAGAAAAGTTAAAATTTAAAATTTTTAAAAAATATATATATATAAAAAGTTATTTTTTATAATAAAGGTATTATAATTATTTTTATAAAAAGTATTAGTTTAGATTAATTTAAAATTTAATTTATTAATTTTTCGGTCAAACTGATTTATTTGGTCTAATTTTGACAAAAATAATACAATTTAATTAATTATATAAATTAAATTTTAATTATTTAAAAAATATCTTAAAAAATACATTTTAAACATTTTTATGTAGATGATTTTTTATTAAGTAATTAGAATATTATTATTTTTTATTAATATTTAATTAACAATCATTTATATTTATATTTTTAAAATTTATATATATATATATAAATTAATAAAATTTATTTATTAAAAATAATTTAATATTAATATTAATTAAATTATGATAAAAATACTAAAAATTAATGACGTGGAATTTAGGGTACGTGCCAATATTGTTGTTTACAAATGGCAAAGGACCTAGTGTTAATTTGGTAATTTACGGGGACAGATAAATATATATACCAAAAGTCCAAAGAGACTAGTAAGTGCATATGCATATGATGATGATGTGGGAAGTGAGGTGTATGAGGGCGAAGTGAAGAGTAGTGTTGCGAAGGAAGGTGATTTGAATGAACCACGTGGGGAGGATAAAGTGTTGCGATAGGGTGTACGTGGATGTACCTGATAGTGTTTCTGAAACACTTGTTCAAAGAGAGGACTATGGATGAAGAAGATGGTGAAACAAGGAATCAGTAGCAACTTTGGCCTACATTGCGGAAATAAAAAATGTTAGTTTGAAAAATGCTATGTCTATATTAAAAACCAGTCACTAATTATATATTATAAAAGAGAAGATATATGGTACGTTACTTTGAAAAACAATAAATCAATAGCAACTTTGGCATACCGCATACACATATATAATTTCTATATTTTTAACGTATATTTTATTTTAAATACATGTTGTATATAAATTACTGATTTAATGTTAATTTTAATATATATTTTATATAAATAATTGATTTTTTATATATAATACATTTCTTATATTACTTTTGAATATCTTTTTTATATTATAGAAAAGATCAAGATAAAAACTATTTTTTAAAAAAATCATTTATTTTAATGATTCTAATATTACTAATATCTTTTCAAATATATAAAAATATAATCCACCAATATATATATAAAACATTTATTACTCGATCAACTTTTAGAATATTGCAGAAAAATCACTGTAGAATAGGCTGTGGGACCTCAAATATCCACCAAAATAACATTTTTTTTAAAGGCCTTTCATGAATAACTTCTCGCCCAATGAAGACTCCACAGCAGATGATTGCATTTGTTGATGTATTCTAGAGGTGTGACAAATTGGAGGAAATAATTATTCACTGCCTAATTGAATCTCCGTTAGCAAAAGAGGGTTGGAGAAAGGTTGAATTAGAAGCTTGCGTTGTCCCGGCCCTGATGGAACCGATGATTTCTGGAGAAGATTGATGAAATTCATAAGGGGATTGAAACTAAAACTAAAATATTAAGATTTATTATCGTGTTTGGTGGTTAAAGATGGAAGTAAAATTTTAGTTTTTGTTTTTAAAATTTTAATTTAGTTTTTTAGTATTTTTAAAATTTAAAAATATGAATATTTTAGACATGACTATAATTTTAATAATATTTTTATTATAAGTATCTTTATTTAATTTTTTAATTTTTAATTTTATTTTTTTATTTTTATATTTATTTTAAATTAAACATAATAATGAGATATAATTCAATTTAATATATTTATTTCAGTCTTATTCTCTCCTCCAAATACAATTTTAGAGATGTCTCAATTAAAAGAGAAGCATAATTTTAAAAGCCATCTTTCTAAGAAAGATTTGGATTCCACGCAACCAAAAAGTATTCGAAGATAAAGACTCTACAGTTGAAGTGATAGCTGCAATAATAGATGTACTGTTCGTTATTTTAAAAGAGAAGTGTTACACATACAGGTCATTTTATTTTACAAGTCATATAAGTTGGGTCAAACTCAACAAAAAATACATTCATCCATACGAGCGTGTCAATACGGGTGCTACTCAATGGTTTCCATAGTGCGCTCCGCGATCCTCCTCCTCCTCCTCTTCCTTCTTCTTCTTTTTCTTCTTTGCATTTCTCCTTTTTCTTTACATGTTTCATCTTCAACGTCGTTTTTTTACTATTGTTGTTGTTACTGCATTTTTTTTCTCATTCTCTTTCTATTGATTTTGTAACATTATGCATTTTTTTATTTTTTTCTCTCAAGAAGAATTATGAGAATATGAAATAAGAAGATGAAGAAGAAGAAGCAACAAAAGATGGGAAGAAGGAAGAGGAAGAATTTTGAATTATGCAAAACTTATCAGAATAAAAATACACCCAAAAATTTAAAATTAAAAATAAATAATAATTAATTAATTTAATTATCATTTAAATTTAATTATAAAAATATCTCTATTATACACATTGTATACTAATTACATTGACTTTCTATATTTTTTCTTATATTATAAAGAGATATGCTAACTTGATAAACAATGAAGCAATAGCAACTTTGGCAGAGTTTTTTAATTTTGATATGAACCCATCGATGGAGTATAGCAGCGATATGGGAATTATTGGTGTTTCACGGATTTGTGACGGCTGGGTAGCAGAAATCGGTGGCACCGACGGGTAGGAAGGAAATCGGAGGTACCAATTTCAGGGCGGGTGGGTGCACAAATCGAAGGCACCAATTTGTGTTCCTTGGCCATGCGTCACGCATGCAGTTGCCTCCCTTGGTTGCCCGTGACTCCCTTGGTACAAAAGACTCATGTTCTCCCTCATCTGTATCCCTATCACTCTCTTTCACTCTCTTTCACTCTCGTCTCCCTCTCTTCAACACCCTCAACCCCACCATTTTCTTGCTACACACCATTGTTGGACCACAATAAATTTTAAACAGAATTCAAAGAAAATGCCAAGAAGACCAAAAATTAAAGAAGTAAATTAACTAGAGCTTCGTATTGTTAATTATCTTGGAGATCCAAATTATGTAAATTTTTATTTTTTAATAATCTGATTTAATAATAATAATAGTGATAAATATTAAATTTAATTTGCAATATATATTGTAATGGCATTAAGTAGAGATTAATTAACTCATATATGTGTGTATGAATTTATTATTAGGTGGTTAGAAATAGAAATTAAAATGAAAATTAATCATGTATGTATGTATGTATGTATATATGTATATATGTATGTATGTATGTATGTATGGTATGATATGGTATGGTATGGTAAGCTGTATAATAATAATTAGTTTTTTTTATAGTTAATGAACTAATGAAATCAGATCCTGTACATGCTCCCTTAGAGTAGATTGTAGTTATTATTAGTAGTAGTAATTGAGTTTAATAATTTATTATGATTAATAATTAAAATTTAATAAATTATTTTATTTATGATCATTAATAAATAAATTTTAATTCATTAAAATTTAGACAATAAATTAGTAGTAACTAAACTTAGATTAAAAAATTATTATGTTGTGTTATGAATAATAATAATAATAATAATAATAATAATAATAATAATAATAATAATAATAATAATAATAATAATAATAATAATAATAATAATAATAATAATAATAATAATAATAATAATAATAATAATAAAATTAGTATGCTGTTTTATGAATAATAATAATAACAATAATAAAATTAGTATGCTGTTTTACGAATAAATAGTTTATCAGTCGTGAAATTATTCTGGTTAGTTAGTTAAGGTTAAATAATTTTTGTTATAAGGTAATAAATATGATTGAAATATTTTTGTATAATAGATTTACTGCGTATGTGTGAAATGCAATTATGCTGGAATTAGTTATAATGGACATGTAACGATAATTGGGTTTTTGAGAATATAGTTATATTATACGGGGACTTATAGTGGAAATGTGATATTGTAAGGTTCACGGATGTTGCTGTGTGATCATTTAAAGCCGCTGGATTCATACAACCAAATTGTTGAGTCACACTTACGCAAGACTGAATTTTATTATGTTTCTCAAGTTGGATTTATTCCATGTTAGTCAGCAATGATTAATGCTCTGATTGAGAGATGGCGGCCTGAAACTCACACGTTTCACTTTCTAGTTGGTGAGTGTGCCGTGACCTTGGAGGATGTGGCGATAATTCTCGGTCTGCCGACAAATGGTTTTCCGGTAACAGGACCGACCATGAGTAGTTTTGAGGCATTGAAAGCCGAGTGCTTGCACCAACTTGGAGTTGCACCGAGGAAGACGGACTGTAGAGGGAGCTTTATAAAATTAACATGGTTTAGGGGTTTGAGAGATCGTATAGTGTTGAATGATGTTGTGCATATTCAGATGTATGTAAAGTGTCACATAATGTTGTTATTTGGGACAGTTCTGTTTGGAGATAAGTCAAGTTCAGCTGTTCATTGGAAATTTTTACCTTTGCTCCGTAATTTTTGTCAGATCATACAGTTTAGTTGGGGTTCGGCATGCCTGGCACACTTGTATAGATCATTGTGTAGGGCAACTCGTGTCGACTGCAAGGAGTTGGACGGTCCATTAGCACTCTTACTCACTTGGGCTTGGATCCGGCTACCATTTCTAGCGCCTATTCCCAGCAATCCCCGAGTGTTTCCAATTGCAAACAGGTAAGTTTGATTAAAGAATGCATTGAAAGAAATGATAGAAATTGTTTTATGTTTTTCACAAGATTAGTTAACTAATGGATTGTCCGATGGCACGTGGCGTAGCTGGGACCGTGAAAACTATGCCTACCGATATAATTTTCTTGCGCACTACCGGAGGTTGTTGGACGATCTACAAAAAGAACATGTATGTTGTAAAATCTGGAGTGAATTAATTGTAAAATCTACCGTGAAAACTATGCCTACCGATATACTTGTTTAGTGAATTAATTGTTGTGTAATCATCTGACTGGTTCGATGTGTCCAGTTGGTTTGGCAGGCTTATGGCATTGGAAACATCGACCCAGACGTGATTCCTTTAGACATCCATCATAATTCGGTTATCTGGAGTGCCACAGTGCCACTTATATCTTTTGAATGCATCGAGTGGCATGCATCTGATAGAGTCAGGAGGCAATTTGGATTGACACGGGGTGTTCCTAATCAACCAGAGAATCTAGGTGCATCACACGGCAAAGTTCTAACTAGGCCTAAGAATCAAGATTGGGCCAATACCCACTCTTCTTGGGTGATGCAGTGGACCAATCGGTATAGTCACACTCTCTCTGATGACTTGGTGCATTTACATTATCCATTGAAAATTTACATGCATTGGTACCGAGGAGCATTTGGTGACCACTTGCAATTGTTGAACCTTGTATTCGAAGAGGATCCAGAAGGTCCTCCACCACCACCGACACCGGAACCGGAACCGGCTCCGGTACCTCCACCACTACCGCCAGCAAAACCGCCACACCAGGGGGTTGAGTATTTTGTACCATATGTTCCTGAGACGCATCCGTGTGATTATTTTTTAGCGTCAGTTCCAGTACAGCAACAGTATTTGGGTGGTCCACAATTTGAGTATCGAGAGCAAACTTCATTCAGTCATCTTCTTGGTTTCATGGCATCGGGATCGCAACACTCACATTCAGGTAATTATGTTGACATTCCCACCGACCATCAAGCACATTCTGGTGGGATAATCATATACCCGATAGTCTACACCTCTCCGGATGGTATAATCTTTCATTGCCTTAATTACTGCCTCCCTTGAACTGAATTCCATCCTCACTGTGAACTCACCATCCGCCACAACAGGAAGCACTACATACATAAAAAATAATAAATTCTTTATTGTGTACTCAGTAATAAATCATTTATTACAACTAAATTAATAAACACACTTTACCATGTAAGATCATAATAGTCTTTTTTGTCGCTATTCTATCTACGTAAAAAACAACTAATTATAACTCATAACAAAGAACTATTAATTAATAAAAAAACCAAATGCTATACTCACAAATGACTATCCACATATCACATATATTACTTATCTGACATAATGATCTGCTACTTAAGAGTTTCATACAGCTATCTAGCTTTACGCACCTGGATTCATATATTGCGGAAACTCCGGTGCATGCATAGCCTCCAAATTCAACGACCGCATGAAAGAAGGCTCCTGAAACAGATGCGAGTTTGCTAGTGCATTTGCAACTGCCGCCACATCTGTGTTCATGGCGCCGCCAGCTTCATCTTTGTCTTCACCTTGACCAACGATCTCATAGTTACTTTCAAATTCATCCTCGCTTTCACTATTATAATCTTCCAACACAATGTTACGGTCCGCTTCAGATTACTCAAACTCAACATACAACTCGATATAAGACATTCGGTGGCGATTTTTCATATACATTGAAAACATTTCATGCATACTCGCTTCATCCGTCACGTACTTGGTCTAAAATTGAACGAACCCACCAAACACATATAAAGGATACCTGTACAAAATACAGGATACTCTTCTAGATCTTTGTGAATCTATCTTCTCACAAATCACACATTTCAATTCCTCAAATGACAATGTGAACGGAATAACAATATTTACTGGATTTTCACACACAAATTGAACTCCTTCATATGTTTGCAACAAAATCTGTCCGTAACAATAAATCTTCAACACAACTCTGTCATCCATATCAGTATACGTACTTGCCTATTCTCACACTCACTGAATTTTTTTTTACAAGAATGACGGAGAAGAATAAGAGGAGAGGAGGAAGAACATCAGCTGAGACTGAGACCGGCGATGAAGAAATGAGGCTTCTATGATCTTTTTTTCATTTTATGTAAGCAGTTACAGGCAAATCGAACCCACCAACCGCATACCACACAAATCGCTCGGTCCGATTGGTGCACTCCCGTATTAAAAAAAAAATTTCTTCCCGAAATCGGTGGGTCCAATTACTATGCTATCTGTTTATAAAATAGGACTCCTACAAATCGGTGGGTCCGATTTGATATCTCTTTCTTACACAAATCGGTTCCTTCATCTCTCTTCCACAAATCGGTGGGACTGATTTGTGTTCCCTCCTCTATCTCCTTGAAATCGGACCCACCGATTTCTTCCTCCCTAAATTTCTAAAAATAACGCCGTCATAACAGTGTAATTCCCCCTTAATGATCATAATGCAGCATAACTCACACCACTAAATCATATCAAAAAATATCACCCACTTTGGCATACTGCATACTCATGTAATTTCTATATTTTTAACGTATATTTTACTTTAAATATATATTGTATATAAATTACTGATTTAGTGTTAATTTTAATATATATTTTATATAAATAATTAATTTTTCAATATATAACACATTTTTTATATTATTTTTAAATATCTTTTTTATATTATAAAAAAGATCAAGATAAAAACTATATTTTAAAAAAACTTATTATTTTAATGATTCTAATATTACTAATATTTTTTTAAATATATAAAAATATTTAGACGATATCTTTAAAATATTTATTATTCGATCAAGTATTAACTTTTAGAATATTATAGAAAAAATCACTGTAGAATAGATTTTGAAAAAACTATCATTTATACTCATAAATTTTACGAACGCTAATAAAAATATTCATAAAAATTGGAAAGTGACTTTATACCTATGAAAGGTTGGATCCGTCTGTCGATAGTACCCAGACGTCATTAACTCATTTGTTCCGTTAACTTAAAGGCCAACATGACACATTTAGTGCTTACTTGTCTTTTGATTTTTAATTTTTATTTTTCTAAGAACGTTCCGAGTGGATATAGGAAAGGGAGAAGAGAAGTTAGAGGTCACTTCGCGCCATTCCATTTTCTTCCTTACTACTTTTCTGCATGCCTTAGCAGAGAGAGACGTGAACCACCTACTAGGCTCCAACAAAACTGATATGAAGGTTGAAGACGGCCACTCTAAAATCCACAATCGTAGTCCGGTAGTGATCCTTTCGTGGCATGGGTGTGTCAAGACGATTGGAAGATAGTCGTCACTCCCACAGTGAGGGGTAAGTCATCTTCCTATAGTGCTAGTGCCCAATTTCTCATTTTAGTTACTAATTTTTTCTTTCACTGAACTCGTACACCATGAAATTGTTAACTGAAGTTAGGATTTTTTTGTTTCACTGATCACATAGAGTTTGTCACTGGAGGGTTGTGTTTCAATTTAAAAAAATTAGAAAAATAGTAGGTGTATTGTATGGTTTATTCATTTTTTGATGTTTTATTCATGTCTTCTTAATTTTGAAAAAAATTGGGTGTTGGATAATGTTATAAACTGATTATGTTTATTGATGGTTTATTCACTTTTTGATGATTTATTTATTTGGATGTTGGGTAATATTAGAAGATATGATTTTATATATATATATATATATATATATATATATATATATTGTTATTCACATAAATGGCTACTACCATGCATATCATGTTAGTGATACACCATAAAGGTAGACTTAAAAGGGAGTCAGATGGCAAGTTGTGTTATATACAAGGTGAAATTACTGATGTTAAGTTTGGAAAATTTATATAATGATCAAATATTATTAAAATATAAATTAAGAAGTTATTAAAATTATTATTAAGTATTTTATTTAATAATTTTCAATAGGTTGTTTGATGATTCTTGTTCAAGTATGCAGGAAACAAATTAGTTTTTAATATTGGGCTAAAATGCAATCAAACCCAATTTGATTATTGAATGACCAACTTTACACAAATGTTATTTCACAAATAGTGGGTGAATATTAAAAGAGAAAGATCCGAAGAGACCCAAGTGATGAGAGTCCAGTTTGGTTACTAAACAAGCTTAGCCCAATAATAATTGTTCACTTCAAGTGGCTAAACAATTAAAATGCAAAGAAAAGAAGGAAATGGCTCAAAGCCTTAGTAACCCGTTCCATGGTCATAGATCAAAGGGAATTCAAATTGTCAAAGTCTTTATGCATTGGTAACTGGAAGCTAAAATTCAATTGAGTTTAATGTACTTTGAAAGCTCCACACGTTACATTATATTTTGGGTAATAGAAGTGAAAATGCAATTTGGTTTAATTCTATTTAATGCTTCCACCAAAAGCTTTATTTCTTCTTTTCTTCTCTCTCATCTCTCCTTCAATCACGCCAATCATCAAAGAAGAAGATAAAAGAAGATATCAAAAGAAAAAGACTATGAAGAAAGGCTCAAAAAGATGTTTTCTACAAAAGAAAAGATTTGAAAAAAGGCTTCAAGATTTTGTTGCCAAGAAAAGAAGCAATCCGCTTTTGTCAGGAAGAAGATCTAAATTGATAAAAGTTTATTTCCATTTTTGTTCCTCCAAGAGGAAGATAGCATCTGAACCTCAAGAAGGGTAGAAGCAAAAATGGAAACCCTGAAGCTATCTTGGGTCAGAACCACATCAACGCTCATAATCAATTATTGGGGCCAAAGTCAAGATCAATGACCAAGATTGAAAAAGATGGATGAAAAAGAATGAGAGAGATGCATGCAACGGATTCAGGCGATCTCTCTCTCTCCTCTGGTGAAGCCGCCGCTACTCTGATGTTGGAGAAGATAGTGCTAGGGTTGAACGTAATTCAATCTTGGAAGCTTCACTCTTCTATATTAAGGGTGAACGGCCAAGGGTTGAACATAAGGAGTGAGAGCACACATTTGGGTTCCCATAGCTCTTTGAGCTGTTTATTCTTCTCCTTCATGGATTTCATTGAATATTTTTTTCTCAGTTTAGTCTGTCTTTGTTTCATTAGTAAAAGGCAAAATGTGAGGTTTTGTAAGGAAAATTCAATGAGTGAAAAAAAGTAGAAAGTTAAAGAAAAACCATAGTTATCTCAGAAATTCTTTATATGCATTTTTGTTTTGTTGTCATGATCCTGAGGAAATTTCCTTACAAGTTGGGTTAGCACTTTGCGGTTAAAAGCTAGGTTTGAGTCCTAGTCAAGTTCAGGTTAGATAGAATCTGGACTTGTTCCATTGCAAGTTGGGTTAGCACTTTGCTATTGAAATCTTGGTTTCTGTCCAAGTCAAATTCAGATTGGGGTTAGAATATGGATTTGTCCCTGATAGAATTGGATAGATCCTAGGAAAATAATTGGTGTTTGTAATATGTTAAAGATAGTGAAATTTTATCACTGTTGTGATGGAGGCTGGATGTAGGCTACATTGCACCAAGTAACTGAACCAGGATACATTTGGTGTTATTTCTTCTTCTCTGCTTTGTTTCTATTTCTGTTACTCATGAGATAAAATGAAAAATGTCTCTCAACTTGTTACGAGACAAAAGTAAAAATATCTCCTGAAGTCTATTGAAAAAGTAAAAGTAATACTCAGAAAAAATGAAGCTAAGATTCAACCCCCCTCTTTTCTTAGCCATTGATTACCATTAACTAAGGTGGATAGAGTTAACGTGGATACCTGAATGACTTCTTCAATAGTGACCTACTGAAAGGCATTGGGTATCCAATTATCTTTGATTTCTATTGACGACAGCTTGGAATGGAAATTGATGGTGATTTGAGACTTCTGCGACTTAAAATGGATATTGTTAAGATGTATGAAGCTACTGTGGAGAATGGGCATAGCATTGAATTATACACAGAGCACTCCATCAGCCAAGCAGATGTTATAGATACGAATGACGAAGGTAGTGTAAAATCACCTGGTGAGGTTAATGTTACTCCAGAAAAAGGAGGAAAATTTGTGCTAAGAGAACTCTAACTCCAAAGAAGGCAAAAGGTCTTGGAAGAACTCTCCAACTGAGAAAAAGGAGGAAAATTTGTGCTAAGAGAACTCTAACTCCAAAGAAGGCAAAAGGTCTTGGAAGAACTCTCCAACGGAAGGATTATAAACTGAGGCCCAAAGTGCAGAAGAGACCCATGTTATAAATAAGGCCCAATCAGATGCCAGCCCAAATCCATCAGCCTTGGCTACCATACCTGAACCTGACAAGTAGAATTTTGAGGACCTTATGAACAGACAACCACCACCAAATATCACCTCCCAACCTCTAGAAACACCTTCCCAACTCCCTGAACCAAATGTGCAGTCCCCTACACAACCTGTATCTGAAGAATCTGCTACACCAAACACACGTCTAGCAACATCTATTCCTCTTGACCATGGAAACTTGGGGGACATATCTGTGCAGTTTGACATTGAAAACAATGTCCAACCAAAGTCATCAACATACACAGAACCACCCTTTAACTCTGACAATCCATAAGATGAATTGCTCATCTAATATGTCCCTTTACCACAGAATCAATCCTCCTCCCAAACCATGCTTGAACCACAGCCAACCCCCCAACTAACACTCCTTCTACCAATCCATCTACCATAGTCAATGCTCTAGAAACACAAAATAACAACACAGAGGAAGCTACTGGAGGAAGTAGGAGAAAATAGATAAGGAGATCTACTAAGAGACTCCATCCAACTAGACAAACATTTATCCCTAATACAGATTTGAATCAACCTCCATCAGTATTCATTTAGGTAGATGGGGGGATACTCAGATGATGAACCTGGTGTTCATTGTTATGAGTCAGAGGACCTCCACAGCATTGCAAGTGATGAGGATGACTAAGGAAGATCATTTCCACAGGGCAATGCTGATGCACCTATTAAGGAAGTGAAGCTGGAGCTTGAAATGGAGTTTAAGACTCTGCAATAGTTCAAGAAAGCCGTAAGAAAGTTCAATATTAACCTTGGGAGAAGTATTTTTTTTCAATGGTTGATTCAACTAAATGCAAAAAGCCATTTTCTATGATGAAAACTGCCCATGGCAAATTTACTGTGCCAAGAGATTATATTCGGTGAGTTGTCAAATCAAAACCTTTGTTAAAGAGCATACTTGCCCTCGGAACTTGCATTGTAAATTAAAATTATAAAAATTGCTCATGTATTCTCATATTGGTCATAACAACAGAGGATGTGACAAGAAGAAAGAAGCTATGGCTAGCGGAGGAGCTGCAGCAGGTAGTGGTAGTCAGCATCAGGATGCAGCAACAACAACTGAAGGTATGGCTATTGATGATCTTGATGAGGATGCTGCCAGGGAGCAACAGATATATTGGAAAGAAACTTTAGAGGCTGCAGATGCTGAAGCATTAGCTTCAGATTCACCTAATGTAAGTTTTTTGTATTCACTCTTTTCTTCCACTTATTAGCATGAAAATAAATTTATCTTGCACTAAATATTTGACTTAATGTAATTATCGTACATAGGTGAATGTTGATGTGGTGAACTCTATGAACCCTTCTGAAGAACCTATGGCAGTAAGACTTCCACCTTCCAGGTTTTCTACTGCACATGTGCCATCTAGACCTATCATAAAGCCAACCATGTTCAAGCGACTAATTAGGAGGAGAAACGTTAAGAGGCCACCACCGTCACAACCTTCTCCCCTCAGACCTGCCCCACCACAACCTACTCCCATAATGCCTACCACACCACAACCTTCTCATGTTATTCCTACACCACCAACTAACCAACCTCCTCCAAGAGTTACCAGACAAATAATGCATGGTGTAAGTCGAGGGACCACTACAAGATTTATGCAATTTATGCCAACTCCACCATCCACAATTCAAACAGCAGACAGATGACTAGTACCTAGGTTCTGCCCACCAACATGAGCATATTCAAGTGGCAACAACGATGGGGGGTTCTAGTGGCAGTAGTAACTCCACACCCAACAAATAGGATTTTCTAGTGTGACTTTATGTTTTGATCAATGACTCACTGTAATGAGAGCTTTAAAACTCTGATACTATGATTTTTTTGTAACTTATTCCTAGTGCTTATATTGCACTACTTGATGCTTTCATGTTCATGGTTTGTATTGGTACTTTTAAGTAATTTGGATTTGCTACTTTCACATCAAACTCATAGACTTATTTTGAGGCTTTTGTTGATAAATGCTTATGTTAAAATTATTTAAAGGTTTATTATAACATATGGAATGAACTTCTTTTATTTAGTTCTATTTTCAGGTTATATTTTCGTTATTTAGTATACAATATTGAGTTTCTGGCTAGATTTGTCAATTCACGACATTTTTATGTGTTGTTTTGTCAAATTTGTGTTACATCCAATATCACAGATATCAAATACATTAACAATTATGGACATTAATGTCATAACATAACTTGACTTTTCCACAACAAGTGAAGATATTAACAGAGTTTTAAAGTTCATCATCATTGAAACCAAATAGCCACAAAAAGACCCAGGACAACATACACCATACGCACAATTACATATTGATTAATTGGAGCATATTCAAGCCTACACAAATCAACAAACTAAAGAAAATTGTTATAATCCATGACCTAATAGTTCTAATTTCATCTTGGAGCTTCCCCATCTTTAAGAAGATCTTCACACTATTCTCTTAAATCTCTCTTCTTTGCCTAATGATGTTGACCTCTTGGTTAGCACAGCAACTATCTTGATTTTTTCTAATAAGGGCTCTTGCCAATCCCCCTTCCAGCCTCCGTCAATCTCATCCACCCATACAAAATACTCGCAATCTATCGTCTGTAACGTGAAAGGGAGGAATAAGGAATCGTTCACAATAAGTTAACCTAAACAGAAGCATAAAAACAAAAAGACTTACCTTCCATAGAGGACACCTAACAAACCATCTCCTAGGATTTGTTAAGGTTCCAGATTGTAGCAACACCATATCCTGTCCGCAAAAGCATCTCCCAAACAAAGTCTTCTCTTCACCCCTCTTGGAAGACGAAGCCCCTTCTCCGCTGATGCTTCCATTCGAAGAACAATGGTTACCTATGCTTCTCCTAAACATTATAGGGTTTCCAATTTCAAATTTGGGAAATAATTGAGGATAAATTAGGAAAATGAGTGATGTTATAACGGTAACAACATGCTTGAACATATCAGATTGTTGTCTCATAGCCAGGTAAGCACTTAACGTGCCATGTTGGCCTTTAAGTTAACGGAGCAAACGAGTTAATGACATCCGGGTACTATCGACAGACAGACCCAGCCTTTCATGGGTACAAAGTCACTTTCCGTCTTCTATGGGTACTTTTGTCAGCGTTCGTAAAGTTTATGGGTACAATTTATAATTTTTTCGGTTGTGGGACCTCTAATATCCACCAAAAATAAGAGTTTCTTTTAAATGCCTTTCATGATGAACTTCTCGCACAATGAAGACTCCACAGCAAATGGTTGCCGTTGTTGATGTATTCTAAAGGTGTGACAAATTGGAGGAAATAATTATTCACTGCCTAATTGGGACAATTCACTTAAACAAAATATTTAAAGAAACATTTTACCATAATACAATTTTAAAAAACGGAAGACGCAATTGCAACTTTTAAAAATATATCAAGCTAGTAACTGCTCGCCATAACCGACAATATTTCTTCGTAAGTATCTCAGGATGAATCCCAGTAAGTACGTCGAGGGCAGGGTAAGGCTCCCACACAATCTAAAAATTCAACACCCTCGTGCGTTAGAATATTATTGATGCGTGAGCATCTTCTTTATCTTTTCCTAGTGAATTTGCACTTGAATTGCTAAGTTTAATCAAGACTTAATATATTTTAGCCACTATGAATAATATTTTGAGTCTTGTGTAATTCTGTTTATTTCAGGTGGCATTTTAGACAAATTTCGCAGAGTTTAAGCCAAGGCTAGAGAATGGAGAAAATGAAGAATTGATGATGTCCACTCCACGCTGAACTTGGAATTTTCCAAGTTCAACGTGGAGCACTAACCCTCCATCCAGTCAAGTTCGGCCTTGTCCTCCAAGTTCTGCGCGGAATCCACGCACACAAGGGAGAAAGTACATACGCCACCACGTTGAACTTGGGAATTTCCAAGTTCAGCGTGGATTCAGAAGAAACACATGGAAGCAATACGGCTTCTTCCACGCTGAACTTGGAAATTTCCAAGTTCAGCGTGGATCCTGATAATGCAAGTGGTCCCCAATCTTCTTCCAAAGGCTGCACGCATAGTTTAATTAATTTTGATTAAATTTTTATTTTATTTTAAAATAGGAAAAGATATTATTTTAGTTTTAGAAAATAAATTTTAAATTAATTTGGATTAAATATAAAAGGAAAAAAAAACTTCTCTTCTGGAATTTTTTTATTCCATCTCATCCCAAAAATTCACAGTTTACCAGAATCTTAGTTTTCACTCTTTTCCACGAGCAACTAAACCTCCACTGTTAAGGTTAGGAGCTCTGTTTATTGTATGGATTGATTCTGTTCCTTGTTTTTTCTATTTAATTTATGTTACATATTTATATTTCAAGAATTGTTTTCGTTCTTTATTTTATGAAATTCGGTGGAACGGAAGTATGACACTCTTTCTAATTGAGTTCTGGTATAACTTGGAAAAGCTCTTTACTTGAACAACAGCTTGAAAATAATTTTTCCTAAATTCTAATTATTTGGACTTAACGGGATATGTGACATATAATCTTCTTATATTTGGATAATTAGGATTTTTGTGGCAGAATAACTAGAATTAAACTTCACACTCTAATTGGAATTAATTGACCAAGGAATTGGCAGTTGATGAATTTTATAGGAGACTAAAAAGGTCTAAGGAATTAGGGTTTAGTCATATATGGTTTGCCATGAATTAAATCTTGCATGATTAAAATAGTTAGTAAGAAAAGTCAATCCGGAAAATAGATAACTCTGAAACCTTAACTGTTTTCTCCATATATTATTCACATCAATTTACTGCTTGCTTTTCTGATTCTCTGAATTACTGTTTAATGTTTTTGAACACTCAAACACCATTTTCTGTTTGTCTAACTAAGTAAATCACTTAACCATTGTTGCTTATTCCATCAATCCTCGTGGGATCGACCCTCATTCACTTGAGGTACTACTTGGTACGACCCAGTGCACTTGCCGGTCAGTTTGTGGGTTATAAATTTCACACCAATTATATACAGTCAGAATGGTAAACCGCCACTTAAGAACCAACCACACACATGAAACTTACATTTCGAGCGCTCAATCGATCTAATGCAACGCGATAATGTATAACCATTTGCTCCTTCCCATCATTTGGTGGTAAGTATGTTGCCCACCTAAATTATAGTAAGTGGTAAGATGAAGGTTTAACACGACATATTATAAACTTGAAACAAATAAATGATACTTGGATGCCAACATAAATGAAAAATCCTCAAACCCATGTGGCCTCAGAGAGGGAAACCGCTATAAGATCCAACTCTATAACAGCTGGAGAGGACCTGCCAAGTTGGTGACATTTCTGTTCGTCACCCAATACATGCATCGACAATCATGCCAATGCAGCGAAACCCCAACTATAACTGCATATGTCATAAATATTCGCCACAAAAGGTAACCACCGAATATGAACCCAGTTCGCACTGTTGTCCCCAAATAACTGAGTGGACAACATCATAATATAGGCACGTGCCTATATGCGAACAATATCGTCGGTCGCATCAGTTGGTAATACCCTAAACCTCTCATGGAACCATGTGAAGTGGACTATCATCTGCTTGACCTTATTCGGCGGTGACAGCTCACCAAATAACTCCTAAAACCATTCCCAAGCTGGTCGGCCACCCTCCATGAATTTTTTAAACTCAGTTAGGCACCCAATAATGGCCTTCCCATTGACAGACAACCCAAGCTGAAATGTCACATATTGCAGTGTGACGGTGCACTCTCTGAAAGGCATATAAAAAGTGTGCATCTCAAGACGCCACCTCTCAATGAATGTTCTCACCATAGGCTCATCCAACCAGAAAACAACGTCTGTTCAACCTGGCTAAGTGATACAAACCAGCCCTCTCCAAATAAGTTATAATCCGTTCATGCATGGGTATATTTTGTTGCCACTAAACGTTATAGATACACCTACTCGACTGTACCATACAATAAAAATAACCACAACGTAATTAAACCCTTCTTGATACACAAATAAACCCTAAATAAGTACACTAAATAATTAAAATTACATAATTAAACAATTAAAAAGAACCCTAAACGCAATAACACTAAATAATTAAAAATTATTCTACTTCATACATGCATAAACAATAAATAACATCCGTAGCCTCTCTAATTACAAAATCACAACAAAGTCTAACATTCCATCCGCATCAAATCTAACACCCTATTAATAAATCTTAAGTTATGATATTGTCGATGTCCTATACGCTACAACATACTACATTCTATATTCCAAAGTCTAATACTAAATTATAAATATTAATTATATATTTTATTTTTCATACCCTACATTTTAGATCCTAAATTCCAAAGTCTAATATTCAACTATAAAAATTAAATTATAAATTCTAACTCGTATACCCTACGTACTATATTCTATTTTACAAATTCTAATACTCAGAAAAATAAGAACAAGCTAACCTCATTGACAATGGCACCGGCAATGTGGACAACGCCATTCAGTCGGTGCAAGCTTTGTTCATCTACCATGATGTCCAATTGAAGGTCACCATTGAGAAAATTCGAATTTGCTCCCAAAGTCCTCCTCTCTCTCTCTAGAATTTCCTCCCTCTAACAATATTAACACTCCGTCCCAAATGAAGAATCCGTGGCTAGCTATCGCGGTTTTATAGGCCCTTTGAACGTAAACCGCGCCTGTCTCCAACAATTTATGAACAAGCAACACAACACACATAAACTGCTGCTGCCTATAGCGGTTTCTACAGACACCCTATTTCCCGTAAATTGCGGCTACCAATAGTAGTTTACGTATTACTCTAATCCGCTGCTACCACTGCTACCAGTAGTGACTTCTATAAATTAGTGAAAGTTGCAATTGCGTCTTCCATTTTCCAAAGTTGTATTCTGGTAAGATATTTCTCTAAACATTTTATTTAAGTGAATCGTCCGCCTAATTGAATCTTCGTTAGCAAAAGAGGTTTGGAGAAAGGTTGAATTAGAAGCTTGCCTTGTTCCTGGTGGAACTGATGATTTCTGGAGAAGATGGATGAAATTCATGAAAATATTTTAGATGGGGACTGAGACTGAGATTGAGAGATTGACAAGATGTTTGAAAACTCTTTAAAATTCAATTCTCACAAGAATTGAATTAAATTTTAGCGTTTGAAACAAAAAATAAATAAATTAGTTTAAATAGAATTCAATTCAATTTTATTATTTTCTCCCAAAATCAATTCCTATCTAGCTAATTGGGTGTGATTTGAAATTCTATCTTATTAAGATTTCACTTAAAATATAAAATGTCCAAAATATCCATTTAATCTAGTTTCTTTTCTTTTTACTCACTTAGTTTTAAAATTTTCCACCTCCCAACAGCACCTCCACTCTTCTTCACTTCCGTGCAGACGTGCTTCATCTCCTTTCCTTCCGGGCAAACGTGCTTCATCGATAAGGTATGTATTTCTTTGTTTCATTGTATATGAATTGCACCTAGATAATATCACATTCAGACTTTAAACTATTGCTCTTCTTTCCTTTCCAGAGATGTGTTTTTTGTGCTTTGCTTCATCGTATATGTAATATGTATGCTTATTTATATATATTTGTTTCTACTCAAACTTAAACATTGATTCTGTTGAACACGTTGCGTATGTTTATATATATATTTTTTTGAAATACTTGTAGGTGTAACATGAATGAATTTGACGAAACAAAAATCTTAGCTTTAGTTGTTTATATAGATTATTTAACTTGTATGCAATATAGAAAGCAGCATATGTCTCTGATTAAAAGACCAATCGCTCAATCTCAGTGATATAATAGAGATCATGTGTGAGAGGAGTTGATAACTTAATTAAAAGCATATTATAACCCACGTTCTATAATACATATGAGTTATGATGCTTTTAAGAAATTAGTTGGTATACATCGTGAAATAAAACTTTTTAGAGATATCCAATATAACTGTTTTGAGGAACAAATTGCAAAGTTTTACATAATTTTAAGTGGTAAAACAAGTATTTGAATAAGAAGTTTTTTTTCGTTGATCTACTGAAACAATCAGTCGTCATTTTCACTAAGTTCTTAAAGCTATAATAACACTTGAAAATCATTTTTTAGTTCAACGAGATGGTACGGTTGTTCCATCAGAAATTCTTTATAAAAAAAACTCTATCCATATTTTAAGGTAATTTTTTAAAAATAAAATTCATTTATTACTTTTTTGTATATTTTTTGTATTTTGAAATGGTCATATCACTAATTTTCATTAAAATTTTTAGAATTGTATCGATGCTATAAATGGAACACATATTCTTGTTAAAGTTTTAAAAGAAGATATGTCAAAATATAGATGAAAGAAAAGTTGCCCGATAATTACTATATTGGCAGCTTGTATATTTGACTTAACATTCTCCTATGTGATGCCTGTGTAGAAGGGCTCGGTTTCGGATTCACGAATTTTAAATAATGCACTACGTAGGAAAGATAATCTAATTGCTTCTCAAGATATTAATTTTCTAGTAATTTTTTTATTTTTAATAAGCATTTTTCTAGTATTAGTTAAGTAAATAGTTTAAATTCTATTTTTATGTAAATTTTACTTAACAGATGCTAGATATATACTGAGGTCTAGTTTTATCACTCCATATCGAAGTACTCATTTAAAAGAATATTCATAACACTCTCCTAAAAATCCGAAAGAGTTATTCAATTTAAGACATTCATCAATCATCATTGCATAATGTAATTGAAAGAGCTTTTGGAATTGTGAAGAATAGATGTTCTATCATAGCAAAAATGGCTATATATGATGTAAACACTGTGAGCAAAATTGTTGTAACTTGTTGCATTCTTCATAACTTCTTAATGAATTTTTATCTAGACGAAGCACCTATTACACAAGTTAAAAGGGATCTCAATAATAGTACACCTGAACGAAATTTTACAAATATTAAAATTGTTAGAGGTGAAGATGGACGAATGGGAGAAAATTTGAGAGACTCTATAGCCGCACAAATGTAGAACAATTACATTATTAAATGAGTTTTAAGTTTTTTTGAGAGACTATATTATTAAATATTTTTGTATTAAACTTGAGTTTTATGTATCATTTGAATTATTACTTGTTTATGCAATGACAATTAGTTTATGTATCGTTTGTTTATTTTTAATATGTCATATTTTTAATTATTGGTGCATTTTATGATATAAATTTATTATGGATATAAAAATAGGTAACAATATGTATAGTCAAAAAATTATTGATGTTAAAAATGGAAATGAACCAGATGCATATTTTAGATGGACCATAAACATTGGTGGTTTGTTAGTTGAAGTTATCAAAATACAAAAGAATAAGAGACAAAAGAAAAATAGAGCATTTTCAGTAGAAACTTATCTAAAAGTAGTAGAAGAAATTAATAACAAATTTTCTTTAAGTATCAATAAGACTAAAGTACAAAATTTTTTAAAGACTCTCAAAGAACAAATGGTACTAGCAAAAGAACTAGAATCCAAAAGTAAAATAGGGTAGAATGACACTTATATTTAATATTAGATTTTTATTAGCATTTGTACATACATGTTCTAATTAAAATAAATTTTTTAATTATTTCATATAATGTTACATTAATAGAGGGTAAAGATGTCCACTATAAAATTTTAATTCATTTGATAAATATTTCAAACATCGAAATTCAATTCAATTCTGTAATTTTATTAATTCATTCCAAACGCTGGAATTCAATTCAATTCTATATCATTAAAAAGTTTCAAACAGGTTGTGAGATTTAGTATTGTATTTGGTGGTCAAAGACTATAACTAAAATTTCAGTACTTGTCTCCAAAATTTTAATCTCATACCTCCAGAAAGTGGGGACACAGGAGACTAAAATTTTGGAGATGAAAACTGAAACTTTAATAATATTTTTTATTAAAAATATATTCATTTAACTTTTTAAATTCCAAATTCGCTCCTCAATTTTTATATTTATTTTAATTAAACATAATAATGAGACATAACTTAGTTCAGTACATTTTATACTAAACACAATACAAAGACTTAATTCAGTCTCTGTCTCCCAGTCTTAGTCTCTCGGTCTCAGTCTCCCTTCGAAACGCAGCCTTAAAGATATCCCAATTAAAAGAGAAGCGTAGTTTTGGAAGCCATCTTTCTGTGGAAGATCTGGATTCCACGCAACCAAAAAGTATTCGAAGATAAGGACTTTACAGTTGAAGTGATAACTGCAACATCCATGGAGGTTGTGGAGGAGTATCAAAGAACAACCTCTCTTTACAAATGATGATATAACTCATTAGGTTGTTTAACGAGTAAAATGACAATTAAGTCTTTGACGATTTCAATTTTAGATTTTTTTAAAAGAAAAAGCTCAACACAATAAGTAGAGCATATGAAGACAACAAAGAGAACCAACCTAGAACAAATAAAAGAAAGCAACCAAAGCAAAGAACACTAAAAGATATCCCCCTGTCATCTTCGGCATTGCCATCAATAACAAAAGGGATCCGCACCTAACTACTCCTTATAGTTCATAAAGGACTGATGGATAATATCGTCAACCCCTTTTCCTTTATTCTAAAAAATCCTTCTATTCCTTTCTTGCCAAATATTCTAGATAATTGCACAGAATCACACCATCCATCTCTTGCACTCCTCCTTATGAGTTGATAGCTCAGTCAAACTTTGAAAATGTTCTTTTAGCGTTCCAACAAATGACAACCATGCACACCAAATTTGCTAAGAAAAATCACAACAAAGAAACAAGTGGTCACCATATTCAACACCTTTATTACATAATACACATACAACATCTTCCTGGTTAACCACTCCAAACCGACTCATCCTCTCCTTCGTATTCACCCTTCCAGTCAAAGAAAACCAGACAAACAGCTCAACTCATGGTGGAACTAGACCTTTTCAAACTGTCCTAGTAAAGTTGTAACTTGCTATATCATCTGGAATCATTTCCGCATGCAACACCTGCACAAAAGAGTTAGTAGAAAATATACCTTATTTATCAAATTTTCACACAAATCTATCATCTATGTCACAAGCAAGTTTGACTTGTTTTAAAGTATCATGCAACTGGTTCACTAAATACGACTCCTATTGGAATAGCTCTTGCCTCCATTGGAAGTTCCATCTCCGCTCTAACCCATCTCCATTAGATTAGTTAGTCCATGAAAAAAAAGTATTACTTAAATCTTTTATAATAGCAATTGTTAGACACGTTATGTCCTTTCGTCAATTCATCATGTAAAATTTAATAGCGGTGCTTATTGTAAACCATTAACGATAGTGACATATCTATTTTTAGAAAATCATCACGGAGATAACAACTGTTAAAACGAAACTTCTTCTGTCTTAATAGAATTTTTAGTCAATAAAAAGTAGTTGACGAGAGTTATTTAACGTCGTCCTCATGCCCATGATAAATTGATAATATAGTCCTTACCGTAACAAAAACGTTTAGATTAATGGAAGATTCTGTTTCTAAATTAAAGATACCATCGAATCCATAAAATAATCCTTTTCTTTTTTTCAAAATGACAATATAGCCCTCTCCTCCCTTTTTTCTATCTCTTTCTCTTTTAATTCTCCATTTTCGAAGCCAAACATGGTTTCTCAATATCTCTTCGCTCACTCTATCCATCCTTCCGCTTGTCGCATATGTCTTCTTCCATGGTTGTGGAAGCTGTCATTCATCCTCGACCGCTGCTACTGCCACCGATGAAGTCACTTCTGTTGTCTCCGACGCCTACAAAGCTGCTGCTGTCGTTGCTGACTCCGGTACATCTTTGTCGTGGTCACTGACTTCATTTATGTCGTTCCTTCCACTATTAGCCACCGCCTTCATTTCTGTTTTCTCCAATGTTGCCTCACGCTGTCTTTGAGCCCACCTCCCCCCTAAAAAAACCAGAATTCCTCCAATCTCCTATTGTTTCTGCTTCCTCCATTTCCCACTTTCATCTAATTTCAAAATCGAATTCCATGTTTTCATTCGCTAATTGTGATATTAATTTTTGATTGGCTGCAAAATCTTCTAGTATCGCTTATCTTTTTAGATTTGCACAATTAGGGTATCTAAAGGCAATTTTTTTAGGAATTTTTCATTTCTTTTATTTTAGAAGAAGGTGGGTTCGGAAGAGTTATTCCCAGTTAAGCGTTGAAGAATCGAAACTGACAAGATGGAGAGACAAGGATCCATAAGAGGTAGGATAAGAATGCCGTTTTTATCCGTTAACAACTACACGAATGAATAGAGGCAGCTTCAATGAACATATATCTCTAATGGAGAGTGAGTTAGGATTGTGAATAGAGGTGCATATCTCTATTGGAGCTTGTGAACAATGGAGACAATGTTCTTGTGTTTTTCTTGTTTTGCTTGTTAGTTAGAGATTTCTAAAGATAGTTGGCTTGTATCCATGTTTACAAGGTACGAGAAAAACACAGGAGGAGAAATGATAGGAAAGAAGAAGAGAATTAGATTTTGAGAATGAGTGATTCGTAAAGAGTAAACTATGGGTATAATGGTAAATTTACTATTTTTTAACAATTTTTGTAATGTTTGCCGTCAAGAGGACCTAATTAAAAGAAAAATTGGTTCAAGGACCCAATTGAAAGAAAAAAAAGTATAAAGAGACAAGTCTTTTATAATAGTGATCATAATAGTAAGAGATAAGTCTTTTTTAATATAAATTAAACTGTTCTTAATTATAGGATTATTAAAAGGGACATTAATAATTCGGATAGACCAATATATATGTAATGATTTTCATTGGATGAAGATTGATATATCTTATTTATTAAAAATTATATATAGATGGTGCATATAGAGATTTGACTATTGAATTAATTCACTTTGAGAATTCCTAATAGTTATAGTTATCGCATTTATCAATAAAATATTTTCAAGATGAATATAAAAATAGAATTTTCTTTGACTTGCAACTGTCATAGTAATTAAAAATGTATTTATCATACTTTGATTATGGACACCTAATGTCCTATGATGCTAGTCGAATAGATATTGGATATGATTTAAATACTTGTAGAATTAATGATTAATTAATAAGAAATCCGTTAACTATCGATAAAGAGTTTGATCTTTATGATTATACTTTGTAGGGGTGTTCATCAGTCGGGTGAAACTGAATTTCTGCCCCAGATTCAGTCATAAACCCGATGAAACCTAAATATTTTCGGGCCACAACTATATCGAGTCCAAATTAAATGAAAATCGGGTCTTTAAAGCTTTAACAATAATTTGTAAAGAAACTTATTTATGATGCACTTATTTATAAAGAAGAAACTTATTACCAAAAAGTTAATATCTATATTTGAACTTGAATTTGTCCATTAATTCTAATTTGATGGTTCTTTGACCTATTTTCTAATTCAACAAGTGTGATTAAAAATAAAACAATAAACTTATAATTAATATAATATAATATTAAAATTAATTTAAAACATATATATCTTTTTAGTTCTCTTAGGGTGCACATGGGTCGGATAAAAGTGGGGTTCGCCTTGACCCACCATAGTCCGAAATAATGACCGGGTCTATTTTTGAGACGCTTACCCGACCCTAGACCCGGTAAAATAACACTAAATTAGCCTTTAAAATGTTCGGGACTGGGTCAGGTCTTCGGATCGGATCGAGCCATGTACACTCCTAATATTTTGTTCTTATTGAATTTTTAGTAAAGTTATATTACTTCATACTATCGGATCTGACACAAAAAAAACGGATTATTAAAGAACGTTGATAGACGCCAATTTTAATTAGTAAATTTAATTTGACCAATTTACTACTTGCTTAGTGTTAAACTTCACACTTACATACTAACGAGTATTATAATATTTGCTAAAAAATAATTTAATCAATAAATATATTAATTTAAATAGAATATGATAATTAAAAATATTAAATGAGAATAAAAAATAATTAATTATTTTATTTTAAAATAATATCTAAATTTGAATGAAATTTTAATTGATTATATTTAAAATTGAATCATGATATGATATAATTTATAAGATTTTATTTTAAAATAAGAAAAGATAAGAGTCAGATTTAAAATTAGATTGAAATCTTATAACAAATAACAAATCTCAATGGAAGGTAGGTGGATCAAGATTACTGTTATTGAAAAAAAAAGCAATCACTATTGTGGGCCGTATCTTGACCACCCGGCCCACTCCCACTTACTCTTCGACACCTCTATAATACGTAGTATATACGTTTAGCCTATTGGAACTATACGGTATGCGGTACATATAAATGAGCAAGACGCCAAATCCAAACCCTAAGGAGGCCGTAACTTCAATTTCCGTTTATCTTTTATCTTGTATCTTTATTAACCTAATTTCAAAGTATTTTCCCAAAATTGAAATCTTAAAATAATTATAAAATCGATTTTGACATACGGTACGCTATACGTTTGTACGCACGCTCACTCGTAATAAGGGTTTTTTGTCACCCCTTCGTTCTTTCTTTCCTTCTCTCTCACGCTCTCACGCAGTTCTCTCTTCTCTTCTCACTCCGCAGAAGAGAGAGAAATATCCCAACACACTCCCAATCCCAATCTCTATCTATCCTTCTTCATCCCTAACCTTTCCTTCCTCTCTCTCTCTTCCTCTCTATCTCGTAAAGTTCTCCTTTTTGGTTCTTTTGAGCCCTCAGATTCGCTCGTCGAATCTATCGTCTCTTTTTTTATTCATCTGACGGCGGAGATTTCATCTCGAAGCGAGAGATCCTGAGGTATGCAGCAAGGTGATCAGACGGTGATTAGCTTGAGGCCTGGTGGTGGTCGAGGCGGCGGCTCCGGCGGTGGTAGCAGGTTCCTTGCTCCTCGATTCGACTCCTCCTCTTCTGCTTCCTCCACGACTTCTGCCTCCCTTGCCTTCGGCGATCTTCCTCTCCTCCGCCCCCATGGCGGCGCTTCTTCAGCGTTCTCCATCAAGGTATAAATTCCAATCGTTAACTGTTTCCCCTGGATCTACCTTTTCGGTCGCTTTCACCTCTTCATTCTGCAGGCTTTCCATTAAAGTTTAACTCTTTCTTCATTTATTTACTTTTTCCGAAACAAATTTGATTGCTTTGTTTTTTTCCTCTCGTGTTTCCGTTGTGACATTGAATGTGTCTTGTCATGGTGCTGGAAGGATTATTTGGATATTTGTTTCCAATACGTTATTTCAGATTCTATTTCTTGTTCACTTTTTGGATCCTGTGTTAATTAGGTTGATATCAATGTTCAAGTTGCTTTCTTTTTTTGTGTGTTGAGGTTTGGATTGTGAAAATAATATTCTTTAATTTGTGTGACAACATCATCCGGTGCAATACCATAGAGAGCTCTGCAGAGAACTAAAACAGTGAAGAACTAAACAAATTCAGTTTTACTGCGATTTTTCAGTGTATAGCAGCTAGGGACTTGGCCATTTAGGGCAACATGAGTTGTTGAATGTCCTAATTCTTGGTGGGCCACTAAATATGTGTACCTGCTGTAAATATGGACTAAAAGTAAATTGTGGGCTTTTAGGTGGGTTTGACTAAGTTTCAAATTGTCCATAAAGGACCCACGTACATGGAATTTACTAGGCGATTTTGGTTTATGCTGCACCATTTTGTATATTGTGAATAGAATGTTATTATGATATTTTCACTGTGATATACATGTATAGAACTTGGTGTCATTTAATTTTGATTATATGTTTTGATACCTCCTCTTGTTGTGTTCCTGTGAGTTATATGATTGACTGTTTTTTATATAACCATGTACTGTGGTAGACGCTTTTAATCCAAATGCTCTGTTTTATAGGCTGGAGATTCACGATTTGAGGGTCGCGAGCGGGTGCGTTATACCAGGGATCAGCTTTTACAGCTCCGAGAGGTAATTGACATATTTTTTTCTGATTAAGTACTGTGTTGAGTTTTGTGCTTTAAAATTAATAATAGCCATCTTACAATATTGTTGTTGCTTATTGGCAAAATATTGTGTCTGATCAACATTATCTGACAACACTGATCACTGGTGGTTGGATTGGTCTCTTACATTTTTTTTTTCATTCTCTTTTTGTGGATAAATTTCCTGGTGTGTTGTTCTATGATCTCTTATTAATTTACTTATACCTTTTGACTAAATTAATAATTAACAGCTGTCGTTTTTTTTTTTTTTGGTGGAAATCTCTTGCTGAATACATACCTGCCTTTTGTCATTGCATAATTTGTCTATTTGCTCTAATGATACTGTTGAAATGGCAGCATAATTCAGTTTTTGTGCGACTTGTATATCTTTTGTCATATAACTTATATTTGTGTGCTAACATCTGTCTGATTACTTGTAGGCTGTTCAAATCCCTGATGATATTTTGAAGATCAAACAAGATATTGAAGCTGAACTTTTTGGTGAGGATCAAAATCAAAGTTGGGGACGCTCAGAGAACAACGTGAGTGCTTTTTTTGTTTTCTATTTGTGTGTAACTTTCTGAGGTTCCAATCCTCTTTCATCCTCTCTGATAAATTGATGGATGAAGTTAGCTCGGTTTTAGTTATTGTTGGTGATGAATATACTGATACAATATGTAGATTTATGAATGAATTTGAAAAAAAAAAACTCATGTGCATCACAAGTGCTATTTTTATTCTTTAAACTGCTGCTGTAAATGTATCATGTTAAGATATATGATTTTATTTTGGATCATTTTCAATATACTAGTTTCTAATATGTTTAATAAGGCCTGAATTATCTTCTGCAGCCTCCACCTCAATTTCAAAATAGATACTCTGAACCTGACAATCGTGACTGGCGTGGCCGGTCTGGGCAGCCTCCTCCTGCAAATGCCGATGAGAGGTCCTGGGATAATCTCAGGGACAGGGAGAATAGGGAGTTTGGCAATACTAGTCAGGTTAATCGTCAAGACCAACTGAATTCTCAGTTTGCAAGGGCACACATCTCATCTAACCAAGTGGTAATATAAAAAGACACAAGTGCTTGAAGCCTTATCCTTTATTCCTTGACCAATTGTATTGTATAATTAATTTTTTTAATCTTTGTATTAATTTAGGGAGGACCTTCTCCTACTCTGGTCAAGGCTGAGGTGCCATGGTCCGCTAGAAGGGGAAGTCTCTCTGAAAAGGATCGTGTCCTGAAGACTGTTAAAGGGTAACATATTTTTATCATCTTAATATTTATTGATATTTGAGTGGGTATCCATTGACGTTAACCCGATGTAGATTTTTTAATTGCGGTGTATGCATTACCGTTAAATTCCACACCTTAGTAATAGTAATTTGAACCAAGGAACAATTTGAGGGATAATCATCATATATTAAATGTGAAACAAATCATGTTTGATGTTTGTTAGTTGTGATAATTTTATTTACTTATTTCCTGCTTAAACTATAGAATTAGCTTCTAAGTATCGTTATCTTTTCTATTTTTAATTTAATCACTTACACAAACTTTGTTTGGAGTTCAGAATGTGTGGCTTGTGCTACTACTTACTAATGTTGTTAACTGTTTCACAGAATACTAAATAAGTTGACTCCTGAGAAATTTGATCTTCTAAAGGGTCAGTTGATTGATGCAGGCATAACATCAGCTGACATACTCAAGGTGTTTTTTTAATTATTTTTAATTTTGCTGTTGTAATAACATTTTATGTTTACTTGTTCCTAATTAACTTTGTTTGTAAATGCAGGGGGTCATTTCGCTTATATTTGATAAGGCAGTGCTAGAGCCAACATTTTGCCCCATGTATGCTCAGCTCTGTTCTGATCTTAATGAAAAGCTGCCTCCTTTCCCATCAGATGAACCTGGTGGGAAAGAAATCACTTTTAAGCGAGTACTCTTGAATATCTGCCAGGAGGCGTTTGAAGGTGCAGATAAGCTGAGGGAAGAACTTAGGCAAATGACTGCTCCTGATCAAGAGATGGAGCGCCGTGACAAGGAGAGACTTGTCAAGCTTCGTACCCTTGGAAACATCCGCTTAATTGGAGAGCTGCTGAAGCAAAAAATGGTTCCAGAAAAGATTGTCCATCACATTGTTCAGGTTCTAGCATGACTTGAGACTTCACTGATGTAATATTATTTCTTGTTTTGGGGTGTAATATCAAGTTTTGTTTGATTGGTTAACTGTTATTTGGAACAGGAGCTTCTAGGACCTCCTGACAGCAAGATCTGTCCAGCTGAGGAAAATGTTGAAGCTATATGTCAATTTTTCAACACCATTGGTAAGCAGCTCGATGAAAGTCCAAAATCACGGCGGATAAATGATATTTACTTCAACCGGTTGAAAGAGTTGAGCACAAACTCCCAACTTGCACCACGTCTGAGGTTCATGGTTCGCGACGTTCTAGATTTGCGTTCTAATAATTGGGTTCCAAGACGTGAAGAGGTAAATTTAAACAACTTGTTGTATATACATGCCTTAACTTTTGAAGGCACATATTAAGCATCGATGTTTACTTGTGTAGGTGAAAGCTAAGACCATCACTGAAATTCATTCCGAGGCCGAAAAGAATCTTGGTCTGCGCCCAGGTGCTACTGCAAGTATCAGAAATCCCCGTGGTGTAGTTTCTGGTGTTCCTGGAAATACCAACCCTGGGGGCTTCCCCATTGCCCGACCTGGCACTGGGGGCTTGATGCCTGGGATGCCTGGGACAAGGAAGATGCCTGGGATGCCTGGAATTGATAATGATAATTGGGAGATGCCTAGGACTAGATCAATTCCAAGAGGTGACATTTCAGGTGCTCAAACTGCAGGACGTGGCCAGTCTCCTATGTTTTCCAAGTCATCAACCCTGAGCTCTAAGTATCTACCTCAAGGAAGTGCTGGTCTTATGAGAAATAGTGCCTTAGTGCATGGAGGGGGTGGACCTCCTGCTCGTCCATCAAATTATGGTTTTGGTTCTGAGCCTGCACCTCAGGTCGCTTCACCTGTTAAAGCCGCTCCTCCCGCCGTGTCCTCTGAGAAAGCACAGGCTCCAGTTGTAAAATCGGATACTGCTGATCTTCACCGGAAAACAGTGTCTCTTCTGGAAGAATATTTCAGTGTTCGCCTCTTGGACGAGGCACTGCAGTGTGTGGAGGAACTAAAATCACCTGCTTACCACCCAGAGTTTGTCAAGGAAGCCATTTCTCTTGCTCTGGATAAAAGCCCACCCTGCGTTGAACCTGTTGCCAATCTTATCGAGTATCTTTTGATGAAGAAGATCCTTGTGCCTAGAGACATAGGAACTGGTTGCTTGTTATTTGGTTCAATGATTGATGATATTGGCATAGACTTGCCTAAAGCACCAAACAATTTTGGGGAGATAATAGGAAGACTGATTTTGGCTGGAGGTTTGGACTTTAAGGTGGTGAGGGAGGTACTTAAGAAGGTGGAAGACGACCGGTTCCAGAAAGTAATATTCGACAGCGCTATGCATGTCATCAGCTCTGCATCCGGGCAAGCAGTGTTAGAATCACAAGCGTCGGATATTGACGCATGCCGGGGACTGTTCCAGTGAAACCTGATGGGGATTATGCATGACCAAATTGTGTATCTGGACGAACATCTCTTCCCTGTTTCACTACTTTCAAGTTCCCAACCCTTTTTACGCTCACACTTGAGTTAAAGAGCATTTGTATTGCACTATGTTATAAAAGTGGAGTTTCAATTATCAGGTATTTTCCATCAAGTTGTATAATTTTGATTTTGGTCTTTTTGGGGATGTCGTAGAGGTGTTTATTTGTTGAGGGAACAGTCAAAACCATAAATTCTACGGATTTTGTTTCTCCTAGAGAAAATGGCCCATTACAGGGTCCAAATGTTTTTTGTATTTCATTAGTTTCCATTTTATTTTTAATTTTCTTTACAAGAGTAATTGTTAAACTCGTCAGTTCATAAATATCATTGTCGTTATTTCCTCCTGCCATCCTTGTAATTTTTCATAATTGTTTTCTTCCCAAATAAATTATAACGTGTTTATTTCGTTCCTATATACGGCCTTAATTTCCTGAGGCCTAAAACAATATCAATAACAATCAATAATATTTAAGCTTTGATATGATATCAAACCAGAAAATCGTTTGCCAAATTATATTATTTTTGTAAGCAAGTTTAACTAAGTAAGTTGATAGTTGATACAAGTCCAATAAAAAAGGCGCAAGTATGCATCATTCTTTTTCTTGTTTTAATTCTTGTTTTCATTCTTTTTCTTGTTTTAATTCTTGTTTTAAGATGACGACGACAATCACGATGACGACGACGTTGTTGAAGAAGCGCAAAGAAGCTCGAAGGAAAATTTATTGAGGATTTGATCTGTAAAATTGCTTAGAATTGAATTGCTTATATATACAAGAAAATACTCGCATGAGAAAAATGTTTATTATAAGAAATGAAAGTATCTAATAATAATAATAATAATAATAATAATAATAATAATAATAATAAGAAGAAGAAGAAGAAGAAGAGTAAAGGACAAATATGTTTCTAACTTTTTTTTTTTCGCGGACATTTTCGTCCTCAAGGAAGGGAAAATACATTCAAGTCCCTCACCTCCGAAAAACGTGGACATTTATGTCCTTCCGTTGAATTCAGGCGTTTGGACGGGACGGAAAAATCTGACCTAGCAGAGGTGGCGCTGATCTGGCCGTTATGGAGGCCACGTGGCAGGGAGCATTTCGAAACAGGACATATAAGTCCCTGGAGACAAAAACGACGCCGTTTTTGTAATCTCCCCCAATCCTGTTTCAAATTTCTCTGCCTTTTCTTCTTCCTTCGTCCTTTTTTCCTTCCAATCTTCTTCCTCGGCCCCTGCCTCCATCACTGCTGCACAGCGGCGCCTCCGTCAGCCACCATCAACGCCAGCGACCTCCTCCTTCCTCTCTTTTCGCGTCTTCTTCCCTTTCTCACTCCCTTACTCCCATTAGTCTCTCTCTCTTCTCACCCTCCTTCCATCCACCGTTCGTCCGCAACAACCTTCTCGGCGACCCACTGCCGCCCCGCCGCCGCCTCTCTACCGGCGGACCACCGTCGCTACTAGGGCCCAACCATCATTTTCTCTCTCTCTCATTATCACCCCTGTGCTTTCCAGGTCTTTTTTCTCTCTATTTAATTCACTCTGTTATTGCAATTAGTTAATTAATATTGTTTAGTTAGTTTTGTTTAGCTAATTTCAATTAGGTTAGATTAGTTAGTTACATTAGGTTGTTAGAGAATCTGACATGGATAGTGGATTAGGTCTTGCTTGCTTAATGCTGCTGTCTGTGCAATCACTGTTTGTAGTTCATTATATTTAGTTTGTTCAATTGTTCTTGAGTTGTTAGGATCAGGGTTGGTTAATGAAAATTGTTTA
Organism: Arachis hypogaea; assembly: GCF_003086295.3. Classification (NCBI taxonomy): domain Eukaryota; kingdom Viridiplantae; phylum Streptophyta; class Magnoliopsida; order Fabales; family Fabaceae; genus Arachis; species Arachis hypogaea. The sequence goes on from NC_092036.1 coordinate 97,393,800, forward strand.
GATTGATGTTTTACATTGTTGCTGTGTAAATTCTCATTGACTATTTTGGTTAACAATGAACTCTTATGTGCTCATTTTGCTGTCTGATGCCACATCTTTGTTTTAAAATGGACTAATTCTTTTGATTCAATGATGCACTTTTGTTAGGTTTTATGTAGCTTACTTTTGATATAATTGTTGAACTCGATGAGAATTGCTTCTTGAATCTAGTGCTTTTGTTCTTACTTAGTGATGTTGAGTTCTTAATGCATATTGAACTTCAATTTTGATTCAATGAGACTTGATTATTTGATCTACACTCTCTACCTATAATTGACTGTTGAATTCATTGTTTGTTTGACTTTTGAAATTGTACTATGTACTACTAAGATGCTGCCGAATTTTAGAAAAGTTTTGTTTTCAAAACTCAATCTTCACTTTGATTAATTGACATGGTATGCACGCTTTTCGCTTTGAATGTTGCCAAGGCCAATTAATCACTACCTTGGCTTGTCATTTCTCTATTTAGTTGAGATTTTCTATTCTTATATTTCACTAAGCTGCTTCATATTCCTTATTTCCACTCATCTTTGAAGAGTGTTTGTGTGATGCTTTGATGTTTAATGTGTACTTCTTCATTCAATCTCTTTTTGCAATGTGAATTACATGAATGGCCACATGTATATTTAAATTTTTACTTGAGATTTATCAACTTCAGTTTTTCTGTCAATGTGCATCACTCATTCTTCATTCAATTCCACCGCTGTATAGTTTTGAATGGTTGAATTGTATGAGTATGAATTGTGTAGAGGTCCTGCTTGTGAGATGCTTGTGACCTGCCAAAGAAAAAAAATCAACTGGGAAAGGGAAACAACCAGCTAAGGAGAGCGCTGGTCTCTTCTCTGATCCCGATATGGGAGTCCCGATAGAAGACGCATCTAACTTCCCGATATCTGAGGGACAGCCTACTATTACAGCACCATAGCCTCCTACCTCATTACCAGCTGCACCACCTTCCGGTTTTCAGGGTCTCATGACTCAAGAGTTAGGGCTCAAGCTTATGGCCCGACTAGACAAGTTGGAGCGTCGTATGGATCAACGTTACAGGAACATCAAGTGCCAAGACAGAGAATGAGATGACATGCTGGATGAGATGGATACTCTTAAGGATCGTTCACAGGATCAACAGCTACTCAAAAGAGAGGAAGGAAAAGGTTGCCGGCGTTGATGGTGGCTGACGGAGGCGCGGTTGTGCAGCGGTAATCGAGGCAGGGACCGAGGAAGAAGAATGGAAGGAAAAAAAGACTGAAGGAAAAAGAAAAGGGCAGAGAAATTTAAAAGATTGGGAGAGGTTACAAAAACAGCGTCGTTTTTTCTTTCCAAAAACTTATATGTCCTGTTTCGAAATGCTCCCTGCCACGTGGCCTTCGTAACGGCCATGTCAGCGCCACCTCTATCAGCTCATACTTTTTCGTTCAATCCAAACGCCTGAGTTCAATGAAAGGATATAAATGTCCACTTATTTTAGGGGTGAGAGACTTGAATGTATTTTCCCTTCTTCGAAGACGAAAATGTCAGGCCAAAAGAAATATCAGGACGTATTTGTCCTTTTAATTTTCTTTCCAAAAACTTATATGTCCTGTTTCGAAATGCTCCCTGCTACGTGGCTTTCGTAACGGCCATGTCAGCGCCACCTCTGTCAGCTCATACTTTTTCGTTCAATCCAAACGCCTGAGTTCAATGAAAGGATATAAATGTCCACTTATTTTAGGAGTGAGAGACTTGAATGTATTTTCCCTTCTTCGAAGACGAAAATGTCAAGCCAAAAAAAATATCAGGACGTATTTGTCCTTTTAATTAGAGCATGTTGGACAATTACATTGAAGTGTTAAATACGAAAAAAAATGGAAATGGCAGAGAAGGAAGGCGGGAATGACGAATCGCTGAAGCTGGCGGTGGCGATATCGCTTCTCCGATCGAAGGTTCTGAATAACAATAACGAGCCTGGTGCGCCTTCTAATGACGCCCTTCGTTGGAAGCGAAAGGTTCGAAACGAATCACTACCTTCTTTTTCTTCTGAATCCGATGCGTTCTCCGTGTCTTTATTTCTATTTGTGTGTTTGGAATCTTAGGCCAAGGAAAGAAAGCAAGAGATCCTGAGGCTCAGAGAAGATCTCAACGAAGCTCTAGGTTCGATTTCCATCTTTCACATGTACACACGACGCGCTTACTGAAATTAGGAGCTTCTGGAATTTGATGTAGATGCTTCGCACTGCGATCTCTTCCCCGCTAGTGCTTCTTGTAAGTGCTATTTCTTCGACAATTTGGGACAGTTAAACCCTAATCAGCATGGAAGTGGCTCTGACGCCAGATTCAACGATGTTCTTCGCCGTAGATTTCTTAGACAAGGTTTCGCTATCATCATCACTTTCATCTTATTCGTTATGGCACCGTGATCTTCAATGAACCATTGGTCTTGAAAATCTGCTTTTTGTAGTGCGCTTTAAGGAAAGAAGGAGAAGAGTAGGTTCATCTTCTTCAAGTAAGCAGCGACTTACTTTAGGTACATTATTACATAGCAACACTCTAACAGCTTCTTGTTAAAGGCACATTTCATTATTTGTAACAAGAATGGTGTTACTTCCATATTGAGAATTTGAAAGCGAGTCGCACTAAATTTGTTTTCAATTTTGAAACTGAAACTACAGGTTTAACGGAGGAGGATGAAACAGAACAGCTTAAGGCCTCTGTTGACTTTCTTGTGGACCTTTGTGATTCTGTATCACCTGTCATAGTGCTTCACTTAACCATTTATTTTCAATGCATTTATTATTTACACAGAATGACAAATCTTTTCTTCCCGTTTTCTTTTTTAGGTGGATGATTCCAAGTTTGCAAACCTGGCACATCAAGCTGAAGAGTTTATATTGGGTATTCTGTGCTTTTCAATGTTTGTGTACAACTTGTTTTAATTAGATACTTATAATTTACGGCAAGCGTTTATAATTAAGTTCCTGTATGGGATCAATATTTTCTATTAGGTTGCTATTTTTAAAATTTTTCTTATACATAATTTGTGGCTTCCTGTGGGGTTTCATTTGTCTCCAAAAGGAAAGCCCAGTTCGTATTTTGTTTTACGAAATGCATCAAGTAAATGAATATTGGCTGTGAATGAATAGCTGTATGAGCCATATCAGTTAATTTCAGCTGTATTTGGCAATACTTCATGCAAGCCCGTACACTGGGCTAGTCTCCCACTCTTGCAAACTTCTGATTAGTGTCAAATTTTGACATCTTGAGCGCTTATTATGTTTCATTCAAATTTTTATGGCTTCATTTCGGATTATCATGTTACGAACTACCCACAATCCTGTATCCTTATTGTCCTCACTAAAGATTATTTTATGCCTTTTTCTGAAGTTACATTAAAGAATCTTCTATCTAATGGGAGGAACCTGGAACTTATCGAAGGAATTATCAACAGCCTAGTTACACGTTTGGTTAGGAAGATGTGTTTGCCCTTGTCGGAAAATGGTATCAGTACTTTTAGATTTGCTTACCCTTTTTTGCTAAACTTTTGTAGCTGTGTAATATCTTTAATTTTTCTTGCCTTGGTCATTTAATTGATTAGCATTTTGTTTTTTTTTTAAATAATTTAATCTAGGATCTCAACACTCAGATGCGAATGCACAGTATTGTATCCAGCATTTGATTCGTAAACTTGGAAGTGAGGGCTACATCGGCCAGCGGGCAATACTTTCAGTTTGTCAGAGAATTTTGGTGCTAGCCGATCGTTTGCTTTTCTCTGATCCGTTTGATGATGCCTTTCCTGATATGCATGAAAGTATGTTCTTAATGTAAGTTCTATGCAAATACATGTTAGCATTCTTGACTCGTAACCCTGAATTTCATTAACTATTACGAATAGTTCAATATAGGTTGAGCCCGAGGAAGTGTTTTTTAAGGCTAATGCATTTGTCTTCTTTTTTTTTTATGGATGACAGGATCCAACTCATCGAGTTCATGGTGTCAGATTACTTATTAGAGTGGTCAAAATCTGAAGATTTTGATAAAGGTACACCATAGTCTTACCTATGTTTATTATTAGCAGGGTTTTCTTATTCCTTTACTTCAATTGAAAACTTTATTTATTTTTTTCTTTTTGCAATAAATACACTATAATTTGAAAATTTAAAAATTTTAACTCTGCAATAAAATCTTTCTATATTAAAAGTCTTGACAAACGCCCTTAACAAAATTGTTATTATTATTCTACATAAAAAAATGATAATGTTCAAGTATTTTCCTACACATATTCTTCCCCTATGAAGTCTTGCTGATTGATTGTAATAAGAAGATAAACCAATTATAACAACTATAACTAACTAGTAACTATGACATTACACTTCACAGTGCTCCTTGAAGATTGGGTGTCATCAATTATCCAGGCAAAAAAAGCATTAGAACTTCTGGAAAGTAGAAATGGACTGTATGTACTCTATATGGACCGAGTAACCGGAGAATTGGCAAAACAATTTGGCAGGGCTTCTCTTCAGAAGCTTATTAAACAAGATATTTTCAATAGCTTGCTCCACTAACCATTGGTTCAATATAATGTTGTAATATGGTGATTGGTGACCCTGTTCGTGGTCCATATAGGAAAAGTTGTTATAGATGGAAAATGGAAGGAGTATGGTTCCTAAACATTGAATAAACTATACAAGCAAGCATTACTGGATCTGGATGGATTTTCATGTGTTAATGATCGGCATCTATCACTGTCATCTAGTCATTGTTTTCGCTACTTTTGGCCACTGTCTTTTTCTTCAATACAAAAGTTATAGTTGGTTGTATTTACAATTCAAACTTTTCCTTTTCTTTTGTTTACACTGCTTTTGCTTGCCTATGCCTTGTATTTCATACTTCTTTTTTTATCAATACGTGCACCGTCTATTAGTTGTTTTTGGTATTAGATACGTATTAGAAAACTCTGCTTCTTCAATATTGCTTTATTTAGATTTTCCGGACAAAGTTGGAATTTGCAGCTTTAACCTGATACATTGCTATTTTACGAATTTTTTATTTTAAATATTGGAGTGGTAGTGGTATTTTTTTAAAATGTGGATTGTTGAGGTGTTATACTCAAATGTGGAATTGTTTAACTAGAAAAGCAGAAATCGGACGGTCCGATTTATTAGAAGTACAGAAATCGGACGGTCTGTTTTGTAGAGGTACAGAAATCGGACCGTTCGATTTGTGAGAGGTATACAAATCGCGGTTCGATTTGTGTTAAAAAAATTAAAAATTTTGAGGTACAAAAATCGGACCCTCCGATTTGTGTACTTCCACAGTTTTAAAAAACACCAAAAGTTACAATGTTAAAGTATATCACTACTTCTACTTCCATAACAAAAAAAATTAGCCCTATTTTACCTGCATAAATTATAATAACCAAGTATCTCAAAAAAAAAAGGGTATTCACTCCATGTATATATATATTTGCACTGTATTGGAGCTTCTTGGCAAAAGGCACAGCTATGAGGCACACAAGAGGCATGCTTTGTGCTTGCTTCGTCGCTTTGGTGCTATTCTCACTGTGGCTACTAACTTCAGCAGATGAAATCAACCAGAAAGAAGCATCACTAAGTGCAGTTGTTTCACACGAGAGTCTAGTACCGACACACCACAACTTTTTATCTCAAAACAGAAAGTTTTCGCCTCGTCCTAGAAGAAGGGGTCCGCGTTCCTCAGCAATCAGAACTCGAATATCAATGTTGCAATACGGCTTCATTCTGTGCACATCTCTTTTGTTTGGCCCATTCCTCAATTTCATGTAGTAGTAGTAGTAGTGTCATCATTCATTTGTTTCCTCATTTATATTCTTCATGTGTTATCATAATTCCGTTCATTTCTTTTCTTTTCCTTTTCTTTGCTAGTTTATGCTATACATGTATTCATTTAATTTGGACCAAAATCTTGTCGACAAAAAGAATAAAAAATCTTAATCTAATCTTAATCTCTGCCAAAATTTAAAAGTCCACTAAGTAACCGAAAGGTTCCTCTTTATCCCTTTACTTTTTTTGCCACCAAACCGTGCCGTGCTAAAAGAATAAGTTGTCATCTCATGTTGCAGAGTTCACTACTATTCCCAGGAATGGTTTGTTTAATTAGGAATCTCATTCCTAAAGTTCAGAAACAGCCACTTGAGAACCTTTTCCTAAGCAGTATCGCTTGGTCCCTATAAATCCAAGTGCACCCTACATCAACAATGCAACTTAAATTTGCCTACTTAACAGAGATTATTATTAGTGATTTATTACCTTCAATCAAGTTCAAATATGAGCAAACCACTACTTTTATTTGTCTTTATTTTCCTCAACATCCTCAAGTATGGGAGCACATCTGATGCAGACACAGCTATGATCATCGAATCAAGCAAACTAGGCATTCAAAGAACATCACCAGTACAGCATGCTGTCCAAGAAACAAGTTCTTCGCGGTTCGGAAAGGCAGGAGGTTATACTTCTACGGTGCCAAAGACCACAAATCAGCCACGCAGTGGCCGGAGAAGTGCAAGCTGTTCAATCAAACCTCCATCCTTTTTCATGGCTGCACTCAATTATGTCATTTTGGGATTATTCCTCATTACTCGTTTCTTCTGAGACCCTAAACTTATTCTCCATTACATTGGTACCATTACTTAGGATTTAAGCCCCCACTTAATTCCAGTTAAGTCATACAATGTGTTCCTGCTGTTAGCTAGTGTATTATATTGTGAGCGAAGTTAACTTGTGAGAGAGAAATTAGAAAACTCATTCTATGAAGATGAAAGTTGAATATGTGAAAAAAAATTAGTATAAACAAGAACAACATTATTTGGTAATATATTATATCAATTTCAGACAATGTTCTTCTATATAATACATTAAAGAAAGCACATTACGGCGGGATACAATACAACCAATAATAGGAATTAAATAGACACAGATCATAATTCCTACAAGAAACATATGATAATAACTGCAGAAATTCCACTGGAACCAACCATAGATCAACAGAAATAAGATTGACTAAAAAAGTTAACCTTTTGTACTGATCTTCTTCGATGCTCAGATTCGGAAAACATCTGTTTGGAACCTCTCATCATACAATCTCCAATGCCCATACCTTTCAGTGTGAAAGACAGACCTGGGAATATAGAAATTTGGCTTTTTAATCTCTTTTAGGTGTGCCAAATTGGGCGTTGCATTCACAATGTCTCGACTGGTTAAGTTAGCGCACCCAGACAAATCCAAGAACTCAAGGTTTGAACACCTTTCACATATCAAACTAAGGCCTTTAGCTGATAATTTAGAGAACCTAATCTCCAGAGACTCTAGATGAGGCATAGAATTCGCAATGGCGGCAGCTTCTGATTCTCCATCTTGTGGACAAGCATTTAGATACTCATTCGGAACGATCCCAATGTGCTGAGAGGGATCAAGCCAATTCATGAGATTCCTCTTGAGAACCTTAAGATTGGGGCAATTTTTTCCAACCAACGCCAATGAAACATGGGATATTTCATAACAGTAGCTGACATCAAGCTCCCTAAGCTTTGGACACCTCAAAGCTATTCTAGAGATAGAGTCATCAGTAACATGAGGGCAGCTCCTGATCGACAACACCTCAAGATTTGGGCAACTGAAACGCAGTTCAATCATATTCAAAGCAGGCAAGCAGCAAGAACCAAGGTAAGGCTTCACATGTTGAACTAGAAACTTGAAACCACCATATAAGAAACTATTGAAAATAGTAAATTACAGCATGCCCAATTTCAAGTTTCCAACAATCAAATCATAAATCCACATGAAACAATTAAAAGCACGAAAATTTGAACCTCCAAATACAAAATAACGAGAAAACAGAAGTATGCATACGGTTACCATTATCCATGACTCTCCAAACGAAAAACAATTGAAGGAAATGGGAATCCAAATTGAGAGGCAAGTTCGCACCTTTCGGCGACCAAAGCGAGAGAGCGATCGGAGCAGTGACGAACGCGGATCTCGGTGAGAGATCCATGGCTCCATCGGACGACGGAAGAAAGCATGGAATCGATCTTACGCTCGAAATCAGGGGCCCACCAGATGGGAAGCTCGGGGGAGGGTCGAATTGGGGGTCGAGGTTGAAGATGGTGTGAAGAGAAGGGTCCTTGAAGGCGCGGAGCCATGACTTGCAGACAAGCATGGTGCCTCGCCATCGGTCCTGGATGGTGAGTCGGGAGAAGATGTTGGTGAGGCACTCGTGAGTCAACTCGGCCCAGTCTGGTCCTCCTGACTCGCTGCTTTGTTCTTCTGCGTCGGCTTCCATTGTCTCTCTCTCTGTCTTTCTCTTCCAGATATCTATGTTTATGGGCTAATTTTTTTTTATATTGTTTAAATATATGTGTAATACATTATTATTGGAAGATTGGGTGTTTTTTTTATATGGTGTTTTATTTAAATCGGACGGTCCGATTTGTTTGAAGAGAAAAATAAATTACAAATCGGAGGGTCCGATTTGTTTGGAGAAAAAAATAAATTACAAATCGGAGGGTCCGTTTTGTATTTTTTGTTTTTTTTATTTTTTAAAATAAAAATCGGACGGTCCGATTTCAACATTAAAAATTTTTTTTTTCGAATTCACAAATCAGACCGTCCGATTTGTGATTGTTTGTTTGAAAAAAAATTAAAACAAACAAATCGGTGCATTCGATTTGTACATCCCATACCAATGTGAAACACACTTCTGTTCACAGCTTCTTGTTATACACTTCTCTCTCTCCCACATAAAAAATAACAAGCGATGTTTATGGGGCAGTTCCTTTCTTTTGGATAACTGTTTTTTTAAAGATATATCTTTTATTGCATAAAAAAAATAAAATTTATACTCGAAGCACATTATATTAAGATAAAGGAATTTTTTTAACTAAAAATATTAAGGAAATATTATCTAATGGATAAAGGAAAGATTAAAAAATATATAGTAGGTCTTTAATTTTTTGTCTTGCGAACATTTTATTTTTGAAGATTAAAAAATATATTTAAGTCTTAAACTTCTTAAAAAATCGAATTTTTATTAAATAAGATCCGTTAAATTCAACAAAAAAATTTAACTTGACTTTTATTAAACTAACATAGTCATTACAGTATCTTACAGAAAGAGAGAGTTTTTAAAACATGACAAATTAGTCTTCTTTCTTTTAAAACAACGCCATTTTAAATAGTACCTCTCCCTTCCAAAGACTCGTCCCTTCTTATCACCACTATACATTGCTGCAACTTTCACAACCATTCTCCCACCTATGTTCTTGCTTGTTATTGTTACAAATTTTTAATTTTCTAAATTCAAAGATTTAAATAATGAATACCCTCAAGCGCCATCCCAAGAAGAAGAAAGATGGTGATACGTTGAGATAGTGGTGAAGGCAAATGAACATATGCCACCATCAAGAATAACAACTTCAAAACGAACATTTTTACTTGAGCATCTAACTTTACCTGTAAAAAAAAGAAAAGAAATAATTACATAATTTTGATAACTATGGCATGAATTCATAGAAACAAGAAGAATTTGGGTAGTTTTGAGTGTAGAAGCTCTGAAACTTGAGGTTTAGATCGGAAGTTTTGAGGGACTTAAAGACTTTGATTATGAAAGTGCTTTTTTTCAACATTCTAAAACTGAATGATAAGTCAAATTAGGAATTAGATGATGATGATTCACAGGGAGATCGGTGACGAGGAAGTATTTGTCGGGAGTGACCATTGTTCTTCTGATTTTATTGTTGTGCCAATGGCATCGAAAATTGAAAGTAAGAGTGAATTTGACCACCGTCTGTGGTGGTGTTGGTGCCAAATCCGTCATTGGAGGAGGAAAAACAAGCTTCGACCCAAAAAAAAGAAGAACAAGAACAAAAATCCCAACAAACAACCCCTTCATCGACCAGATGATCCTTAAGGAAAGAGGTACTCACCAAACGAAGTCGTTTTGAAGGAGGGGGACTAATTTGTTCCTGTTTTGAAAACTTTACCTCTACGTACCGTTTTAAAAACTCTACCTCTACGTAGAACATCGTAACGGCCTGGTCAATTCAATGGGAGTCCAGGTTAGATTTTTTTGTTGAGTTTAACAGACCCTAGTTAATAGAGACCTAGATGTCCAATTTTTTAAGAAATTAATATTTGAAGAAAAAAATGTTTGCGGAATAAAAGATTAGGAACTTATTTGTCATTTTTTCTATTTTTAATTAATTGTTAGTGTGTTAGGTAAATAAATTTTTAATAAATTTTATTATAAGAGAATTAAATTTTAAAAAATGTTATTATAAAATAAAAATGAATCTCTTTTTATAATAATGAAGAACTAATATGTTAGATATAAATAATTTTTAAAAATTTATTAAAAATTAAAATATTTAATTAGATTTTATTAGACTAATTTAATTAATTAATTATTTTTTATTTGACATTAAAATAAGAAAAAAATTTAAGAATTAGCAATTTTAATTTGTATTCACCAATATTTTTAATTAGCAATCTAATATTATATTTTAGTTAATATTTTTAAATATTATTAATTAATTATTTGTTAAAAATAATAAATTATATTAATTCTAAAATAAATTAAAAAATGCTATGGGTAACGTATAAGACTTCTTAAACATTTCTTAGCGGTTAAGATGATTACTCCTTCTTAGTTAAATATTTAGTTCTTTTAAAATTGTTAAATTCTTGTGACTCATCCTTTTCGTATAAATATTAAAAAATAATTATTTTAATTGGTGTGATATTATGTAATTGAACACACTTAAAATTATTTTATATTAACAATATATTAAAATTAAATTTAAAATAAAATAATAAATAAATCTTTAAAAATTTATATTTTGAGTAGATTAAATTCTAAAAAATATATTAATAAATTTTTTTATTTTAAATTCTTAATTATAAAGACTAATTTAAAAATAATGTATTCACATGTATTATTCTAAAAAAATTTATTAATATTTTTTTGAGCGACTAATCTATCAAAAATACAAATATTGAGAGATTTATTTATCCCTTTATTCTTAAATTTATATTTTATATTAATTTTAAAATTCTCCAAATATAGATTTTGGATTTGGACGTGTACGAATCTAATCTTTCAAAAGTTCCATTGGCCTTTGAAGGCCTTTGTAGACATTTTCCATTTAATTTAATAATAATATAAACAAACCATGAATCTCCACGTGTAACACGTGGCATCTTGGATCTTGGTTGATATAACTTAAACTTAGTAGTATCAAATAACAACCAACAGTTTCCATTCCAAAACCCCAATCCATTCAACCAAGAAGAAGAGAAGCTTATCAGAGTCAGAGGAAAATGCCAACCCGATGTGAAATTTGCTGCGAGATTTTGATCGCCATCTTGCTCCCTCCACTCGGTGTTTGCTTCCGCCATGGTTGCTGCAGTGTATGTCTCCATTTCTCACTCTCGCCACATCTTTTCTCTTTGGATCTGGACTTCTAGGATCAGATAATAACACCCTTTTACTTATTTTCACTGTTTTTGTAGTAAATTTCTCTTTTTTTTTCTTCTGGGTATCATTGTTTTTATCTCTTTTTGATCTAGCTACTTGAAAGTAGTTATTTTTCAGTTAAATGGGAATTTTTTTTCAGTTGGTATAATATTTGATCAATCTGGAGTTGTATGCTACCATTACTCTATTGGTTGTGTGTGTTTCCCTTGTAGATTTATTGATAGTGGATGCATATTTTTTGCAGGTTGAATTCATCATCTGCTTGCTGTTGACTATTCTAGGGTATATCCCTGGGATAATTTATGCACTTTATGCCATTGTCTTTGTTGATCGTGATCAGTACTTTGATGAGTATAGGCGCCCTCTCTATGCACAATACTAGCACCAATTAATGTGGGGTTGTGTCCCCTTGTTCCCTTTATGTACCCTTGTGTTGCATCTCAATCTGAAATGGAACTACACTAAATTTGTTTTTATCTATATATCATTTATGTGAGAACAAGCTTTTTATTCAAGTTATAATGTTTGACACTGTTATTCAGTTTGCTATGATGTTCTTCAAATTAGAAGTAAAAAAGAAAAGGTGATTACTTGTAACACATAATACACAGATTTCTACCAAAAAGGACCAGAATAGATTACTAGGAGGAAAGAAAAAAGACAAAGTATTTGATAGAGTTCTCTATGAGAACTTCATTGGATGGAGCTCTCTAAAATATTTATGAATTTCCCCCATCTCACTATCCTATATTCACTTATTGGCAACAAAATTTTAAGGAATTTATTAACAACCTGTGAGGGCGATTCATGCACTCCCACAGAGCACCTCCACCACCATAAGTCCATCATGGACGATTCTTGGAATTGAATGGGATAGTATCTTGTGATTCTGGTGTTGGTTATAGGTGCTGATCAGATCAACAATTTTTTAGAACTCTGTGGATAGGGATTGAATAAAATGTCTTAGTAATTTGTTAGGTGTTATTGATTTTTCCCAATTTAATATTTGGCTTGTTGAAAGGTGAAATGATATTTGAGATTCCAAGATTCCAAGCTCATTTGAATCAGAGTCTGTTGAGAAAATTTGCAAGCAGATATAATCTTGGGAAATTTAAAATTCTCAATTTTTTTAAGTAACTTTTTCTTTTTTTCCTCTCCTAGACCTATCATGATGTTTTACACTGGGAGAAATTATTTTTCTTACTATTCTTATACCAAGAGCTGAAATTTTCTGTGACTTGTGAGGTAGAATTCGGTGTTGCAGATTTGATTTGTGGGAATTGATTAGGGAAAATTAGGTGCTAAATTTGTAAATAGAATAAGAAAATTTAGAGGGTGAAATTGCGAATATAAAAAATTGAGATAGGTCAGTTTTAAATTATTTTGACAAGTCCATCTAATGGAACTCTTCTTGAAAGCTCCATAGAAGACTTTGCCCAGAAAAAAAAAAATAAAAAATATACTGTAATGTGTCATATGCACTGAAAAAAAAGCTAGTGAATCTTAAGTTCTTAACATGATTCTTTGAATTGTCAGAGAAGAAACAAACAAAATTAATTACAATAGAACCATATCATTCTAAATGACAAATCCTAAATTACAATGGAATAACAAAGATAAGGGTGGATATCAGATATAGGCATATAGCATAATCGAACATTTTATGCATGCAAGTTATTACAATCCTGTGGAACTGGAACTACCCAAATTGGTGGAGGATCAATCCTATCTGCACATTGCATGAGGCTCTTAACATATTTCTCTTGAAGATTAAAAACACCCCAATCATGCCCACCATACATGTAGTCCAAATTCATCTCTTCCCATCTATCATCTGTGAAGTAGATTGAATTTGCTTCACACCCCAAACAAGCTTTAGCATCCATTGATACAGATTCATTAGCACCCAAGAACAGAATTTTATCATGTAAAGATTTCATCTTTTTCCACTTCTTGTCTTCAATATCAAGCTTATAAACAGTAAAATATTTTGTTCTATAAGGACAAATCAATGGTTGTGTATCTTCAGAGGATAAAAGATCTCCTTCTTCTACTACCAACCCATCATCATTAACAAAATTCCCAATAAACCTTTTTACCAGCAGGATATCTTCCCCAGATACCACCAAATACAAATTTGTTGAGAAGTTATCTCCAAGATATGGTCTCTCCTCTTCATAATTCACCTCCATAGTTGGTGTTAAAAAAATCCATCTTGTAGGAATTGGCCCAGAAATATTCCAAACTTCAATAGAACCATCTTGTGTCAAGGCATAAAGATGGTTGTTGCTGAACACAATATCACAATAAGATTGTCTATCATTAGAGAGTTCAACCCAAGTTGTAGAGTTGCAATAAGCAATCTTATAGTTGCAACCATATATGATAGCAAGAGTGTAGCTTGAAGAAGAGGAATAACACATCAAGATTGCTTTGACTATGAAGGTTTTCCTTAAGTGTTCAGCAAAGTAAGAATATGTGAGAGGGTGCAAGAATGAAAGGGGAAGAGGTGGTAAGTTAATGGTAGTAGAAGAAGAAGGATTTAGAAGGAATGGAACTCCATTCTGATCCAAAAATCCAATCCAACCATGAGAAGAACCAATACACCATGCTCCAACATGATCCTTCAACATGTTCTTCCACTCATAACGCTTCTTCTCTGCTAAATTGAAGATGCTTCGGTCAACAGTTATAGGATCATCATCATCATCAATAAGGTGTGTTTGTTGAATGCTTGGAAGAATGGCATAGGGAACTGAGAGAGAAAGAGAAGCCATTGAAGTGTGAGTAGTATTTTTTGTTCTTTTCTTGACACGGTTTGATTCTATGGAAAAAAACTGAGGGTTAAACTTTAAATAGACTCAGGTATCTACATTAAAATAGGAAACTAATATCTTATTAAAATTTAAAATCTCATTAAATAAGATAAAATATTGTTAAAGATTCAGCACGTAAATAATATAGGAGAAAGAATTGAGTAGTCTTAACTCTAAGGATTAAAATTGTTAATTTAATTTAATATTAAAAAAAGCTGATTTCTCCAACATCCCAAATAATTAAGAGCAATAAATATTCCTTTTAGTTAGCATCAGTTACTGTTATATCATTAATAAATTAAAAAAAAATAATATTTAAACCCAATAATTTATATTTTCTTATTTTTTTAAATATTAATTAAAATTAAAAATATATTACACATTAATTCTCATACTAAAATATCTTTTTAATTAACTGAAAAAAGATTAAAATATCTTTTTGAGTATATTACAAACGGACTAAGATCTTTTTTTCAATATATATATAAAAAAAAACACAATCTTTTAGGATTAGTTTCTAAACAAACCAAAATACTCTTTTAAGTTAAAGGTTGTTGAATTATATTAAGAATTTTTAATTTGAATATAAAAAGATAAAATCATATATTTTAAAATATACACCAAAATGGTTGAATACCGTTAAAGATTAAATAAATTTCGTTTGCTTCATAAAAAAATCATATATTTTAAAATCTACACCTAAAAAGTTACTTTACTCTTCTAAAGATAACAATTATTCTTTTTAGTTGGCAACAATCAAAATTGAACATGTAATCAATTAAAATTACAAAATTGAACATTTATTGCTATATAATCAATAAGTAAATAAATTAAATTTAAATTCACTAATTTATAATTTTACTCTAAATATTCATTAAATTTAAAAATATATCATATATTAACCAATTAAAATATTATTTTAATTAATTTGAAAAGACTAAAATATTCTTTGAGTAATATTATAAATCGAATAAATTATAATAAAAAATTTGTGAAAACTCAATTGCAGTCAATTCTACGTCAAGTTGATAATTAAAAGCCGTCGGATAAAAATTTAGTCAAATCAGTCAAATTATTTGACCACTCTCAACTATCAACTTCACATAAAGTTAATTATACTTGAGTTTTCACCTAAAAATTTCTAAAGATGATAATAAAATAATAATATTATATCACATTATATGATTTAAATTGAATTGAATCAATTTTAATATAAATCTTTTAAAATCAACCCTAAATATCTAATAACTCATACATTCAAACATTATTAATTAATCATATAAGCTTATTTTAATATTTTTAAATTAAACCTAAAAGATTTTTTATTTTTTTAAGAATTAATTATAAGAGTATTTTAATCTGTTAAATATTAAACTTATCATTTTAAATACAACTTAATTTAAATTTAAATTACTAAAATATCTCTTTAAAATTAACTACTATATATTTATATTGTTTTATATATTTTTATTTATATTTTATATATTAACATATATTTAATTGATTCGATGATTGATTTTTTTTTTAAATATAGGATTATTACAAGATTTGCATCATTTCAAAAAGTGATGTACTTGTCAATTTAGTCCAATAAATAATAACGGTTATGATTTTGGTAATAATTATGTAATTGGGAAGATGAAAGAGTAGCATGTGAAAGAGGGAAAAAGTTTGGACCTTGGAAGCATCATGATTTTCGATTCATATATACGATTCTGATAGAGTTAGAGTCATGATGAGAACACTAATTGAATCAATGCAGAATCAGAATCAAAATCAGCAATCACATTTTCCTAACCCTCCTTAAAATCCAGATTTCCAAACTCAACTGCTTCTTCAACCCACAACTCATTCTCCTCCATGGACTTCAACCACCGAGCTATTGGGGTTACGCCGCCGCCGCCGCCACCGACGCAGTCCTTATACACGGCCTTCCCTCCTCCCCTTCCTTCTCCGGCCATTGCCGTCTACTCCGACCGATTGTTGCGAGGTAAAGTTTCAGTCTTTTTCTTTATTCAATAACGCCTCCTTTCTATGCATTTGTGTTTATATTCTCGTTCTAGGTAGCATGTTGATTCTAAAGGAAGCTCCTTTTTCGCGTTAGAAACGTAAAAAAGTTTGCTTTTTTTTTTTGAAACTGTTTTCTATTTAAGGTGAGTTTCTAAACATGGTTTCAATGCCGCTGACCAATGCGGTTGCCGGAGACTCCATGCGGGAACTGGAGAAGGCGCAGATACGGCGAGAAATGATTGCCAGCGGCGTTGCACGGAGGATTCAGCTTGAAGCTGAGGTGAGGAGGGAGCTCGCCTTGGAAGCATTGTTGGGAATTCTTCCAATGCAGAGAGGAAATCTGAGTGAATCAGTGCAGCTGCGGCCACCACCACCACCACCGCCCCCGCCACCGCCACCGCGTCGATCCTTGGTTGAGGAGAGAGTGGCAATGAGTTTGAATAACCCTTTTAATAGTACATTTGCCCCACCAAAATCACAACAGTTGCAGCAACTAATGGCTCCTGTGAAGATAGAGCCTTGTCTTGAAGAGACTAGCAAGAAGGATAAAGTGATCATACTGGTAAGTGTGGACTAAATACCCCTTCTGTTATATACTTATATCTCACTTTTCATTTTGTGTTTGATGTGAACAAGGTTCCTTGCATTTATATCTTCCTTATTCAAGTCAAGAATAAAGTTTTCAATGGTGTGTTTGTTTGTTTTGGTGGAAATTTTCATGAATAAAATATATGTATAAAATTACACCTTGTGTTCATCATGAAACTTCCATATCAATTTAGCCCCAACCAAATGTACCCTTATTGTATTCGGATAAGTGTGCTGGCTTAGTTGACTAACTAGTCAATTAATGGTTTCTAGATTTTTTGTCAGCTGGAAAATATGCCAGTAATTAAATTATGGTGCAAAAGTGAAAAGTTGAAAGTCTATGTTAAAAGGGGGTTTGACATGTTAAAAAATGGTTATGGCTGGTGCTTATAATTTCTCAAGTTGAAGAGGTGATAAAACTAAACAATCTAGCTCATGAGTGCTGATTATTCAAGGTTAGTTCTATGTATTTGGTGATGAAGCTCTTAATTGACGAATGAACATGTTACTTTTGATTATCCCATTGCAGGGCAAGCCAAACCCAGCTCTCCATTCCGGAAAGCAGAAAGCTGTAATACCCCGGCTTGATGAGCATCATAAACCCAAGGAAGTGTGGAGTTGTGCGCTATGTCAGGTTAGTGCTCCAAATCAGGGAGTCTTTAGTGCACATCTTCAGGGTAGGAAGCACAAGGCCAAGGAAGCATCATTGAGACAACAGAACAATAGTAAGAGCACCGACATGTCAGCGTCGTCAAAGAGAAGAAAGTCTAATGAGTTTACTGCATCCATTGCTGCCACAATATCAAGGTCAAGCGCAGAAGCAGATCAGCAGGTGAAGAATCTAAATATGGTTGATACAGCTAGAGTAGAATCTAAAAAAGAGGAGCAGCCTGAGCAGAACAGGCAAAATATAGAACCTCTGAAGAATAAGAATGGTACAACAACCACCATTGGTGATCAAGCGGAGAGAAGAAATGCATTAAAGAAAATACACGCGAAATTTTGGTGTGAAACGTGTCAGGTTGGAGTTTGGGCAGAAGCTGTGATGGAAGACCACTTGAAAGGGAAAAAGCACCTGAACCAAATGAAGAAACTTGGCGCAAACCATTCGAGTTCCGCATCTTCCGACATCACAAAAAGCTCCTGTCAATTTGATCAAAGATAACAACAGAATAGCCAAAGTTCACAGTTTGTTCAGTGATGAATGGAGAGAGTGGGACAGGAACTCTAACCACATCCAAGGTGCTGCAAAATTTGAAGTTGCAAATGTTTACTTGTATGGTATCCATGTCATTTTGTATATTATTAAGTTCTTACTAACTCGGTAATGTAATTGGAACTTGGATCACTACAGATGATTTGGTTCAGGGAAACGGTACATGACATTAACGTATTGCTACTAAGTAAAATACTCTTTCCTTGTTTTTGCAATTATCTTTCAAGTTGGAACACCACCAAAAAAAAGCTCATTTTCTTCCGGAAAGTAAAAAAGGTAGAAATTAACTGTTACAAACTTGATCAAGAGGCTTGAAACTTGGTAGTTGGAGTTAACAAGGGACTCCACTCTCTGCTGTATTTGGACGTTAGCATCTAAATGTACAAGAGAGTAAACGTTCAATGTACAAATTCCAAAGTGTTCTAAATGCTGCCTCAGCCATGTGAACAAGCCATGCTATTCCGGGATTTCTAAGCAACTTCATGATTGTGCCTAAACGCCAACATCATAGCCTTTATTGCATCAAATTAAGGTAAGGCCCCTTGTTAAGCATAATGAGACCAAGACAGTTACTAGGGTGGAATTTGATTTGAGAAATAACTTCTTATCTGAACTAGAAAGGACAGAAACAATGAGATGGCAATCTCTCACATTGTTTATTTTCAAGTTTAGTAATTGCTTAAAATCCCCATTATGTATCTGCTGTAACACTCTACTTTGTAAGTACTGCCATTACTTTAAAAATTACCCAAAGGATCAGTTTTAACATTTAAGTGCTTAAAAACACCATTTACACACCAAGTGGTTCCAAATCCAGTCTTGGACTATTTGCAATGTGAAGACTGAAGAATGATTTCTGAGAATAACTTCTCCATTTCATCTAATATTATATATATATATTTTAACACATGATCCTGTATGCTATCTTTTATCTTTACAAAATGAAGCATAAAACTAGAAATGTTTTTTTGTTGAATGTAACCAAATATGCTACATATAAAGGAAGACTAAACATTCCAAAGGGTAGGAATTCAGCCTAGCATTATTATTCTTAAGATCAAACCCTTAATGCCACCTGGTCTTGCCATGAAATCTTCCTCTTCCCTGTTCTGTTCGATCCGTCTCCAATGTTTCTACAGGCTGAAAGCATGATATCATTCTGCTGCTCGTCGCCTACAACTCGTTGCGTACTTCTCTTTGGTTCTTCAATTACCATGGGCTCACTGTTGTCCTGTAATTCCTCCTCTTCTCTCTGCACATCATTAAAAGAGAGAGAGAAAAAAAGATGAAACTATTAGTCTGCAAGAATCAAACATGGAAGGGGACTTATAACTTAAACAAAGCATGTGCAAATTAGTTACCGAAATTTGGTTCAGGTCGAAAAATGGAGTCATATTTTTCTTTGAGGCTTCCTTCCCATTGTGAATCCTATCTTTATGATTCAAGTCAAGCACCGGCGCAGTTGCAGGAGCATGGAAAGAAGCAACTTTTCTACTTAAAGTCCTAGCATTCTGGTTCAAATCAAACACATGGCATGTTTTTGGCAATGAGACTTCAACCCCGTTGGAAACCCTTTCTTTCGGGTTCATCGGAGAAGCATTTGCGAGACGCGAAGTGGATTCCTTCCTATTGTAATTCCTTCCCTTAGGGATAACTGGAGCTTGCATTTTGACCTTTTGTGTCTGCAAAACTACTTGCTTTTGTTGAGGCTTTGGTGAAGGGTTCTTCAGTAAGTATTTGTAACGTTTCCTCAAAAAGCTGCAATTGCAAGAGTGTTGTTGCTGAGTATATATACAAAACAGCAAGAAATGAAAAACCACTACCACTCAGAGGCAATACAACACATTACCGGACTTCAGCTGATAGTATCAATTTTTTCTGTTTTGTGGCCTCCAATTTCCTCTTCATAGCTTCTGTGTCCTGAACATATTAAGAATATAATATGTATGAGAATAATTTTATAAGAAAGTTTTCAAGATTATTCTATGAAAAATAAATCTTGTAGGGCAATTAAAAAAGAGACTAGCATGAGAAAAGGTGAAAAACAAACACAACAACTATCTAAATTATTTTGACAAAATTAAGCAAATTCAGTTTCAAAAAGAGGAAACCAGTAAACAATTAATAAGGTCAAGATTATGTAAGCTCAAAGTCCATATAGAAAAACATGGTATTTGATCAAACAAAACGAAAGCAAATTAAGCTTAAGGACCACCCCAACCCAAAAAGAAAAACAAACAAAGGGGAAGAAAATGAACATGTTCCAATAGCTTTAAGGAATGACACAAGAACATACTGCTACATAAGACTTTTTTACATTTTTACACTGTTTACAAAAATACTCTGAATTTTTGCATATGGGAATCAAAGACTAAGTATACCAAAAATCTTGGTTTTGTAGGAATTTGAAGGAGGGGGTAACCAAACTAAGATATATATATCAAGTTAAAAACACATAACCCCATCAAATCAGAAAAACAGGTTTAGTCTAAACAAATTATTCAAACAAGCAAAATAAAAACAAAAGATAGATAGATAGACGGTTCCTTTTAATGTTCCCTCCAACAAAAACCTAAAATTCCCAACACAAAACCACCCTAAAGCTAAATTAACCAAAGGCCACACAAGGATACCAAACGAAACACCAGATCTAACGAAAACCCACAATTTAAATTTCCAATTTTTGGAAAAGGTTAAAGGAAAAGATGTCACCTTTTGCAGGTCCTCATAGTCCTGCAAGAGACTCTGGTGCCTCAACCTGGTCCTCTGATCCTGAAACACATCATAACGAGAAGACTCCATAGGTACAACAACCCCTTTCATCTTCTTCATCAGATCAAGGAAGAGAAGACCGAGATACAGCTACAAACAAAAGATGAAAAGCAGAAAGAGAGAAAGAAGATAGG
Source organism: Arachis hypogaea (assembly GCF_003086295.3). NCBI lineage: Eukaryota > Viridiplantae > Streptophyta > Magnoliopsida > Fabales > Fabaceae > Arachis > Arachis hypogaea. The sequence continues at coordinate 97,414,859 of NC_092036.1, forward strand.
GGCGGTGGTGGGTGATAATGAAGATGATGATGGACAGAGAAATTAAAAGGAGAGAGAAGATGAAGAAGAAGAAAAGAGGGCAAAAGAAAGAGAAAGATGGGAAAGAGGCACAAGAGAGAAGAGGGTGGGAACAGGTAAGAAGGTTCTCGCTTTCCCTGTTTTCTCTGTGAAAATCTCTGACCAAGACAAAGAACCCCAAAAAGCCCACATAACTCGGTGAAAAAAAAAATTGATCTTTTGGAAGACCAGTGATGAAGATGGGATTTTTTTGGGGTCTTGCAGAAGGGCAATTCGGGGAACATAGTTTGATGAGAGAGAAAGAGTTGAGTGTGTGAGTGAGAAAGAAAGAAAGCCATGTTGTATTGTGTAAGGTGGGTTTGGTTGGAGGACATTTGAACACATCTAAACTTCTCTTTCTTTTCCTTTCTCCTTTTGTTTTCTCATTCTTTCTCTCTTTCTTTATTTGTTTTTATGTTTTTTTTTTTCAAAACATAAATTTTGGTCCAGCTGGGCCATTGATGAGAGAGAAAGTTTGTGTTTTTGATGGGAGAGAGGTGGATGCGTGGAGTTTCCATGTTTCTTCTCTCATTTGTTGTTGTTGGCCTCTGTGTAGAGAGAGAAAGACATGAGGAATGGGTCAGACAGAGATAGATAGAAAGAGAAAGAAAGAAATTTTGAAGAAATTAAAGATTAGGGGGCTGGAAGAAATAATTAAAAGAAAAAAAAGGATGATGAGGTAAAATGAAATTGGCAAAAATAAATGGGATGATGCTGTTTTTCTCTGCTTATTCTGTAGCAGTTGTTAGTTGGTTAGAACCTTATTTTTAGGCTTTTGTAGGGTTTGAATTATGAGTGCTTTGTTTGGTCTGTGAATTGAAACTCTCATGGTGGTGGCCTTTATGAATGATTAACAAAGATGCCTTTCACTTCACACTATCATATTCTATATTTATATGTGGAAAATGTGCATTTACCTGCTTACCCTTTTCCCCTGCTTTTCCCACCCTCATAAAAAACCAATATGCCTTCTTTTCATGATGAAGTGGATCAAGTAAAGAAGAAAAAATGATGGAAGACATTTTGGCAGTTGCTCCATTATTTTGTGGTAGTGATCCGGAAAAGGAGGGATATAGATAGAGGCTAATGACCAAATTTGCCCCCACACTTTAAAGTTTGTGAATGGATGGATTTGGTATTTTAGTAATAACACAGCTATATGAACCTGATTACCTGAATCACAGTCACTATCTTATTACTTATATCTCTTAATATATTATAATAAATGTGCTGCACCATGTTGGTGAATGGAATTGGAAAGATGCTATGGCATGCCATGCTAGCAGCACCTACTTTGTGAGGAGTAAGAGTGACAACAGCCTAGCTATACCTAATTGCCGCTACTGATATTACTGTTAATTGAAAGCTCCATCAGCATTCACCATTCTCTTGAAAAAACTAATGGCTTATGGAATGCAATGATGTATGGTGGGGGCAATTTGGTTGGTGTTTCTTACTCTTAACCTCATGTAGTGGTACAAAACGTGAAGCCAATCAAAACCAAACCATACTTCTTTCTACCCACCATAGCCATGGGTATGGTAAAGGCTTTGGCAGAGTCCTATACTGCTATTGTATTGTAAAATAATAGACAGATTCTGGTATGTGAACTCAGAACAGCAGTTAAGGTTAAAAAACATAAAGCTGCTAGTTAAGGTGCCTCTTGATGTTGGAGCCTATTATTATTATTATTTTTTTTTAAATCAATTGTCGGTCACTTGTTTGATTGTTTCACACATCTCTCTCTCTCTTCCTGTGAAGGGTGTAATGAATAAATAAGAGAAGAGTCCAAGTCCATCTGCTTAATGGGGACCCCTATCTCTTTGCAATTACTACTAGTACTGAAATTAAAGTTCATTTCATTTTCTTTAAGCAGAGGTTGTGTTAATTTGGAATTGGCAGGGTTGTGATGTACCATGGTTGGTTAATTGGTTAATTGGTATTCTCAGGTCCTATTCAATGGTCATGGTCAACAAGGGAAGCTCAAATCCAGCTTCAAAATCTACCGTGATATCATTATAAACATCATTTATGTCATATACTTATCCAATTGGCTGGTTTGCTTTTCTTTGCAGAATTTAAGAAAGGATTGACTTCATAGCATGGGTATTTATAGGGCTGGAAGTGAGTCAAACCAACTCATGAGTTAGTTTGAACTCGTTAATAGTTCGATAAGTTAAGTTAATAAGCTAGTGAGTTAAGCTTGAGCTTGGAATTGAACTCATAAATTAAATGAGCCGAGTTTGAACTTGAATAAGCTCAGCTCATTAGCTCGTGAACTGAATCGATTATATATATATAATTATTAATACACATATCCTATATGCATTTAATCTATATTTTAAATATTATATATATACATATGAAATGGTACTATATAATTATATATTAATGATCTTAATTATTTAAAATTTAAAATTTATTTTTTACATATAATTTTGATGTAGGACATAAATAAAAAATTTATAATTTATTGATAGATAACAGTATATAAAATTGATCTTTTTAAATATTTTTTAAAATATATAAGTTATAATTTATTGATATAGAATTATAAATTATGTATTTTTGTTTCTATTATTTGAGCCAGCTCATGAGCTTTCGGTGAGTCGAGTTTGAGCTTAAAAAATAGGTTCGATTGTTAATGAATTGAGCCGTGAGCCAAACTCAATTTTTGTGAGCCAAGCTTGAGCTTGGTCTAGCTCGATTCAGCTCGGCTCACTTCCAACCCTAGATACTTGTATATTTATAAAAAAGAAAAAGAAAAACTACCGGATGAAGTCAATAAAATTGTGTTAGTGATGAAGAATTGTACAATAATGTTGTAGTATTACAAGGCTATTAATGATAATGTAACTTAAAGAGTTTAAGACTCTTACTCTCTTAGTACATTTTTTCACTAATCTATTTATATACAAATAACATGTATTTCCTCCCTTTTTTTGGTTCAATACGTGTTCTTTAGATTTATCTATAAAATCATTTTTCATATACTAGATTATTATAAGTAATTGAGGTAATAAATATAAAAAATAAATCTAAAAATAAGAAATACTTATAAACAGGTAATTTTAGATTAAAAAAATATATCAAAATCACATTTAGGATAATAATAAATTTTTAAGCGATAGATATTCTAAAATAATAGTAAAAAATGTAATAAGATAGTACGTGTTTTAAAATATTTTTAAGTTGGATTGATAAATTTTTAAGGAAAAAAAAAGGGTAAAACACACCATTAAATCAAACCTAACTCAATTACACAATTCATCTAAATAAAAAAGCGTTACATGAATCGCTCTAATCACCTCTCGATGTAAATCGAATGAGTCACACTCGATTTAGCTGCTCTCATAGTAAATTAAATAACCCAAATTCGAATTAATAAGGACACATGCAAATCGAAACAGCCTAATTCGATTTATGCATGCATGCATCTTGTCCTAATAAATCGAATCAATATAGCTCGATTTAGCCATGTAAGTACGCCTATAATAATTCGAAACAACCTGTTTTCATTTACACATGATTTGCTGCACATAGTAATTCAAATTGGATTGTTTCGAATTATATACGATGTGTGCCCATGGTAATTCGAATTAGACTCATCCATTTACTACGAGTATCCCATAAATAGAATTCGAATTGAGCTCGTTCGAATCACAAATCAAAAGTCTTGCCCCACCAAATCCCAGAGAAACTTCAACCCAAACACTCCAATATTTGAAAAATCTGTTGATGGGGATAAGTCAGACCGTCTTTACCGTTTGGATGAAGTTGTCCATATTAATGATATCATCAATAAAGAGGTTAGTACATACATTTTTTAAAAAAATAGTATTAAATGTTTTACCCTTTTTTTCTCTTTTAACGCTAGTCATTATTTATAATTGTTAAACTAGATAGAGTAGTTAGATTAGTGACTTAATAATTTCTAGAGGTTTGACGGAGTAAGTTCTAATTTGGATAGTAATTATAAATAAGTAGAAGAATATGAGTAGTGAATATAATGTGTAGTGAAATTTAGTTAGAATAAAAGTAGTGATTGGAATCTATGTTGTAATTTGGGTTGTTATTAAAGAAAGTATGGGTATTGACTTGCTGTTTTATTTAGAATTCAAGTGATGTGGATTAAGTCAAAAATTTTATTAATATCAAATTTATTTTTATTGGGCCCAATTTGATTAATATATGATTTTATTTTGTGTTTGTACCCGTAACATTATTTGGTTGCGTTTATGGTATTCTTTGGATTAAGAGATGTATTAGTTGATATTGTTATGTAAATATATTTTGATGTGGTCCTAAGAGACAATTTGTTATGTTATTTATGCAATCTCACCGATGTATCACGAGCATGAGACGGCAACAGCGTATGCGTCTAAATGAGAAAGTCGTTCCGTACTTATAGATGGCTAGTTTATACCATTTTGCGAGGCTAAACAAGACTTGGTTTAGGTTGGATAAGCTGTTGGTGAGTGCATTCATGGAGCGATGGCATCCGAAGACGCACACATTTTATATGTCGTTCGAAAAGTGCACGATTACACTGCAGGACGTGGCGTACTAGTTAGGACTGCCGATCAATGGACATTACGTCAGTGGATGCCTGACGGAGTTTGAGCGATACATCGAGGGTGGTTGCCCAATTTGGGTGTGGTTAGATGAGCTGTTGGGTGTTTTGCCTCCTGCAAACTACATTGACAAGTTTACGGTAAGATGCAGTTGGTTGCAGGCAGTCTTCCTGATGGCACCGACGACACCACTGTTAGAAGGTATGTCTGAGCCTATATCATGATACTTTTAGTAACTCAGCTATTTGGCGATAAGTCCGGTACTTGCCTGCACATTCGGTGGCTGTCATATGTAGCCAGGCTTGAGGATATGGGTGAGTACAGTTGGGGATCAGCTACTCTGTCATGGTTATACCGATGCATGTACCGCGTGGCAAACAGAAATGTTGTAAAGTTAGCTGGTCCATTGCAGCTGCTTCAGTCATGGATCTTCTGGCGTTCCCTAGTTTCAAGCTTGCTGGATATGATACCGTTGGTTGGCCTTTGGCTTCAATTTAGTGTTCTATTTATGTGTTATGTTTATCACAATTTTTGGTGTTATTTTCATTTAGTGATAACGTGTGTTTGGGGTGTAGGTGGTCAGGTCACAACCCGACCGCGAGCGAGAAGGGACCTCGAGTTGCTCATTGAAGTCTTAGGATAGATCTCCTATATGTTGAAAATGTGAGTATTTTGTCAAAGCTAAATAGTTAATATCTATGATGATAGAGAACATTGTATATTTAATGATGATGTTTCAAACTAGTTCTATTCACGTATCACTTGGATGTTGTATAGCTCTCATGATGTAGTTCAGGTGGTGCATCTAGAGATACTAGAGCCTCGACATTCGGCATTGTAGAAGTGCGTGACAACGTTGATATATTTTGTTATGATAGAGTAGCACCAGATATATCGGGTTTTACCACAGTTTGGTGGAGTACATCCTCTACTACAATCTGCACTCGATATCGATTTCTTGATGGCGAAAGATAGTAGAGGTGGTGATAAGTGGTTCCCACATAACTTGTAGTTCCCATAACTTGTAGTTCCCATAACATCTCAGGGGTCATGACCTCGGGAAACTGCCGACGACAATGGAATAGAATTTCCAAATTTTCGTCACTCCCTATGACAAACGAATCGTATTTCACATCATCCCGCAAAACTGAAATTGGAATTCTATAAAATAACTTTTCAACCCGTTTCATGCTTTGCAATCCCAGTTTTTGGATTATAGAATTTAGAAACTCAGTAAAACTCGTTGAAAGTTTCAGAAAAATACTAAGGGGATCCTCATCAGTAAACTTAATTCCAAAACGTATTTTTTTCTTAATCGACCCTCTATAGTACACCAATACTAGAAAATTATCCTCATTGGCCATTGTGTTTTACTCTCATACAGAATTCATGTTCGCATCATATTTATATAGGTTGGTCTTACAGTAAATCAAATAGGCCTAGTTCGATTTACATATGCATGGTAATTCGAATCAGCCCCATTCAAATTATATAAGGACAAAACCAGGGGTAAATCGAAACGGCTTGTTTCGAATTACTAGGGATCTTACATTAATGCATAAATCGACTTAGATAGATTTAATTTGCATTTTTCCATAGTAATTCGAGTTATGCTGATTCGAATTAGTATGAGAGTTGGCAAATCGAATGAGACTCATTCGATTTATATAAAAACGTGCTAATGGGAGATTCATGTAACATTTTTTTTATTTGAGTGAATGATGTAATATTGAGTTAGGTTTGGTTAAATTGTGCGTTTTATCCTAAAATAAGTAATAATTAGTTTTTTAAATATGTATCACGTAGATTTCATTACTCTTTTTATAAGACTCTTAATATAGATAGAAAAGATAAATAGTATGAACCTAACTAATTAGTGAAAAGATTAACAAATTATGAAAATAATAAAATTTTACATCCAACTAAAATACTTAATAAAGTATAACTAAGTTGTTATAACAATTTTTTAAATCATGCGTCTCTTTCTCCGTTTTCTTTTCCTTCTCCTCCTTCCTTCAAATCCGTGCACGCATCCTCCTCCTCCTCCTCCTCCTCCTCCTTTTTCTTTTTCTTTTCCGTTATCATTATCACCAATAACACCAACATTTTGCAAACATTTATATTAGTTCTGATTTTTTCTGATTTCATCATTAAATAATTTTATTTTATTTCTTAATTTATTTCGGTTCATTTGTGTGTTAATTGAGGTTCACTTAATACTGCTGATAAGTATTGACCAAATTTTTTATTTTTTAAATAATTTCGATTTATTTCTTAGTTTAATTGAGGTTCGTATGGATCAAAAAATGAATTGGATGTGTTTTTGTTGATAATTGAGTCTTTTTTACTGTTTGTTCAAAATTGAACTAATTTCGGTAAATTTGTGTGCTACTTAAGATTCACTTGATGTTGTGTTAAGTATCGACCAAGTTTTTTATTTTTTAAGTAATTTCGGTTCATTTCTTAGTTTAATTGAGATTCATTTGGATTTAAAAATTCATTTGATGTGTTTTTATTGATGATTGAATTTTTTTATTGCTTATTTAAATCTGAACTAATTGAATGAAATAGAGTGAAATCTGATGCAATTAAATAAAGTAACAATGAATAATTTCATTCTTATTTGCTAAAAAACACATACAATTTATTTTTGGATTCAAATGAACTTCAATTAAACTAAAAAATAAACTGAAATTATTTAAGGAATAAAAAATTTAATGAATACTTATCAGCAGTATCAAGTAAATATCAATTAATTCACAAATGAACCAAAATTATTTAATAATAGCACTAAAGAAAATCATAACTAATAAAGATGTCGGTATTATTAGTGACAAGGAGGAAGAAGAGAAGAAGAAAACTGAAAAGGAGAAGGAGAACGAAGAATGATATATTTTACGTAAATGTGCGTGTATATATGCTTGTATGATGAAAATGATTTTTGTTGAGTTTGAACCAATTTAGTTAAACTTGATTAGCAAAAATACTTAAATGTGTAGTTAGATTTTTTTTTTTTGTCATCACACAAAAAAAGAAATACTACTGTATTTCACTGTCCAACACCCAATAAATAGAAGGAAAAAAAAATCCCGTTTTATCCAATATCACTCCGTCACTCATCTTACAAAAGAAAAACAAAATCATCGTATCGTATCGTATCTTGTTCAAAACCCACAATTCAAGTTAATCTGGGGAACCAATGGCATCAACTGTTTCCCTAACTGCTCATTTATCAAACATACACGCACCTAATGGGCGCAGAAAGTTTTCCCCTTTATCAGCTGCACCATGTAAGTCTTCCCTTCTGTTCGTTTTCATTCCGGTTGCTTCCAAATTCGTTAAAGCTTGGAACTTTTTTCGCTTTATCTTGTTACGTGGGACCTTTCCCTGGGTTGACTGTGACACACTAGGTTACCATGAAGAGAAAGAATTGCTTAGTTTTTAGGGTTTCTTTTGTTGCATTGAGTATCCGTCTATCTTCTGCTTTCCACTTGAAGCGTTTCTAAATATTGCCCCAAAGGCCATTTCTTTTTGTAATTCTGCTGAAAATTAATTGCATATTGAATTGTTGGTTTATCATAGATTGGTTCGGACTATTATTATTCCAAGTAATTGAAAGCTGGAAATGTTCTTGGTTTTATGAATAAGAGATTTGAAGTTTGACCTAATTTTTGGAAAATATGCTCACATTTTGTAATAGTTAGTTTAGAATTAGACTGTAAACAAAGTAGGGAATAATGGGCAAAATTGACAAGGTGGTTTTAGCTTGAATCCATGTATCATCTATGCTTTAAATTGTGGAAAAAATTGAGTTCTTATAAGTTTTTCACCAATTGCTGTTCTATAGGTAAATTAAACTCCAATGCAAATATACTTAACATGAAGATACTATGTCGATCCGGTCGGCAACAAGTTGGACCTGCTAGTAGAAACTTCCGAGTGTATGCCTTATTTGGAGGAAAAAAGGAGAACGACGATAAAAGTGATGACGCACCTTCTAAGGTTAGCCGATTTAGGTTTCTCTTGCTGTCGATGTTAAATGTGAACACGCGCAGGGCAACAAATTTTGCTTTTTGGTCCATATTTCCTAATTTACTTATCTGTTTACATTTTTCGCCATTCACATGCCGAAATCAAGATAATGATTATTAACTAGTTGCCAACTGGCCACATGAACATGTTCATATGACGAAAGCATAATGGGCTTTTCTTTCTTCCTTGTTTAATTTTCATCGTGTTAACTAGGCTAGTAACTTTGAAATTGGGAGATATAAATGCTGTTGTTATGTTTATCCCGGAACTTTCAGAAAAGTCTGGTTAGCCAATTTAGGTTTCTCTTGCTGTTGATGTTAAATGTGAACACGCGCAGGGCGACAAATTTTGCTGTTTGCTCCATATTTCCCAATTGACTTGTCTGTTTACATTTTTTGCCATTCACATGCCGAAATCAAGATAATGATTATTAACTAGTTGCCAACTGGCCACATGAACATGTTCATATGACGAAAGCATAATGGGCTTTTCTTTCTTCCTGGTTTAATTTCGTCGTGTTAACTAGGCTAGTAACTTTGAAATTGGGAGATATAAATGCTGTTGTTATGTTTATCCCGGAACTTTCAGAAAAGTCTGGTTAGCCAATTTAGGTTTCTCTTGCTGTCGATGTTAAACGTGAACACGCGCAGGGCGACAAATTTTGCTTTTTGGTCCATATTTCCCAATTTACTTACCTGTTTACATTTTTCGCCATTCACATCCCGAAATCAAGATAATGATTATTAACTAGTTGCCAACTGGCCACATGAACATGTTCATATGACGAAAGCATAATGGGCTTTTCTTTCTTCCTTGTTTAATTTCATCGTGTTAACTAGGCTAGTAACTTTGAAATTGGGAGATATAAATGCTGTTGTTATGTTTATCCCGGAACTTTCAGAAAAGTCTGGTTAGCCAATTTAGGTTTCTCTTGCTGTCGATGCTAAACGTGAACACGTGCAGGGTGACAAATTTTGCTTTTTGCTCCATATTTCCCAATTTACTTATCTGTTTACATTTTTCGCCATTCACATCCCGAAATCAAGATAATGATTATTAACTAGTTGCCAACTGGCCACATGAACATGTTCATATGACGAAAGCATAATGGGCTTTTCTTTCTTCCTTGTTTAATTTTCATCATGTTAACTAGGCTAGTAACTTTGAAATTGGGAGATATAAATGCTGTTGTTATGTTTATCCCGGAACTTTCAGAAAAGTCTGGTTAGCCAATTTAGGTTTCTCTTGCTGTTGATGTTAAATGTGAACACGCGCAGGGCGACAAATTTTGCTTTTTGATCCATATTTCCCAATTTACTTCTCTGTTTACATTTTTTGCCATTCACATGCCTAAAACAAGATAATGATTAACTAGTTGCCAACTGGCCACATGGACATGGTTATATGACGAAAGCATAATGGGCTTTTCTTTCTTCCTTGTTTAATTTTCATCATGTTAACTAGGCTAGTAACATTGAAATTGGGAGATAAATGCTGTTGTTATGTTTACCCCGGAACTTCCAGAAAAGTCATATGCTTTGATGGTTAGTCTTGTAGATGCATCACTGTCCCAAAGTTTTTAACCGTTTCATGAGTGCACAAGTTAACCTTGTGGCTTGTACAATTATACTTTAAGCTGTTTAACTATCGATGAACAGAAATGGACATGAATTCACTTAAAAAAGGCCATTGTTTATGTAGTAGTGAATATTAGGGAGTGAGCAAAAAATAAGTGTAGTGGAGATGAGAATGTTGACATGAACGAGGACAGAGAAAACTACAAACAAGATGAAGGAGGTGTATCACCATCTTAGGGGGATAATATGGTGACTCACCTAAGGCGGTTTGAGAATGTGAAAAGAGTAGAGGACCAGTAGGGGCTTCGGTAAGAAATATTTGACTAAGGGTTAGAGGGAGGCCCGAAAAACAATTCCAGGGTAAACAATTAAAAAAACCTTGTTCTGAATAGTCTTATTGAAAATTGGATTTTAGATAAGTTTGATGGCTTTCGTTGTACCATGAAGTAAATTCCGAGTGGTATGGGCTTACTTCTTCTCGCCGTGTGCATGTAGACTAATTAAAACGCTTTACTTTTACGCTTTTCTAATCTCTATTGAATTCAAAAATTGCAGAGATAGTATTTTGACTATTTTCTTTTGTTTAGTATGTTGTGTATTTTTGTAAGTCTGCTCTGACCAATCCCGATATGCAAAACTTATGGGCTTTACATTATGGTGGATTGCTTTTAGGCAGGAATTTTTGGAAACATGCAAAATCTATATGAGACTGTGAAGAAGGCGCAAATGGTTGTCCAGGTTGAAGCAGTGCGAGTGCAGAAAGAACTTGCTGCGTATGGCTTTCCTCCTAAACAAGTATAACATTTCCATCTGTTTTGAATAAAAAAAAACTTATTCACCATAGACTTTTGTGTCTTTGTTAAATTATACAGAGCAGAGTTTGATGGTTATTGTGAGGGTGAGTTGATAAAGGTATGACACGTGGTCTCTCTCTCTCTCTCTCTCTCTCTCTCTCACACACACACACACACACACACACAGAGTGCAGTTGAAATAACCTGCAACTATGTTTTCATTTGTTAACTTGCCTTTTAATGAAGTTTAATTTGTAGGTAACACTATCGGGGAATCAGCAACCTGTTCGAACTGAAATCACTGAAGCTGCTATGGAATTGGGAGCAGAAGTAAGAAATTAATTGATTTGCAATTTTGTTTACTTTCAGCTGTCATTATATTTAACAGTAGCATATTTCTTTCATGACTATGTGGTGAAATAGGAATCAATATTTTAAAAGTAAAAACAAATATGAAGTCATTCTATATGTAAATTGTTTATTGTTTTCTGTAGCTTACATGAAGAATATTTAAGAAATTGGTAGGCTATGACCCAAATATATGAATTTGGAAAGAATTAAAAAAAAAATCTATTCTAGTTAAGTATATGACCTTAAGTTCTCATGTATTTATTTTAAAAAAAAATATCCTTGTGTTGCAGAAAGTATCCCTTTTAGTCACTGAGGCATATAAGGATGCACACCAAAAGAGTGTCCAGGTGAAAATCTCTATTTTAAAAAGGATGAATGGAAACTCATTTGCATTTGTTGTTTACTGAAGTGGGAAACTATGCTCTTGCTTATTATGATTGCAGGCCATGAAGGAGAGGATGAGTGATCTTGCACAGAGCCTAGGAATGCCACCAGGACTTAATGAAGGAATGAAGTGATGATTATGACATGAACCTCAATTTTGTCCACAACTATCTCACGCAGAAGAATGCTTATTTGTTATTTTACAATGATTGTAATTTGTGAATTTGCAATCTTGTTTAGTATTCATCTAAGCCCGGATATAATTTCAAGTGGTGGATCTGCTATTCAATGTCCTTCTCCTTTGTCTTTGAGACTCTGTCATGATTTCAATTTTGAAAGATCAATTATCCATGATGTATCTGCAATATATTCTTGTCTTTTTTCAATAATGTTGAACTTAGGATATAGATGCAATGTCTAGCGATCTTAATTCTTAGGCAATAAGATTTGAAAAATAACACCAATGAAAATTCTATGCTGGCTGATACACCCTCCAATTTCATGGGATAATGATGGCCACCAAGTAAATCTGAATTGCATTAAAATAACTAAAATGTGATAAATGTATGATGAAATGTTACAATTTAATGAGTAGGTGTATATTATCTGTTTAAGCAAATGAGATGGAAAAAAAAATTGATATCTGATTGGTTAAAGAATGCATTGAGGTGCAGCTAAGTTAAACACTGTAACACATTTCAAGACTTTGGTAGCTTCTTCCCTGCCAAAAATGACTTGAAAAGAATGTGAGCTCTCTCTGGCTGAAACAGTGGTACTTCATGTCCAGCTCCTCTCACTGTTGCAAATGTCAGTCCATCATATACCTCTGTCCATCCACCTACCTAGATAACTCCCCAAAACACAAGCATCAATGTGAAAATTTTATGCCTGAAAGTTTTTTTTTTTTTTTTTTTTTCATATGTATATTTAAAATTTTGGCTTCAAAAGAAGTTAAGGCTTACCTGTCCACCTGATGAGTACCATGGATACCAAGGAGTTTTAATGGTGAGGTTGAGATGGTTGAGTGAAAACCTTGTGGCTGTAACTGGAACCACTGAATCTGTGTCCCCGCTGCATTATATACAGAAAGAAGATTGTAGCAAAACATGTTATTATACAGAAAATTCATTTTTAAAATGTTCCAATTCCATTTTATATAGTAATATAAAGAAAATGATGAGTTGTACTAATTCTCTTTATTGTACAAGTTATTAAACCATAATATATATACCTGAAAACCCATATTCTCAATCCAGCTGCAATTAACTCTTTGTATATGGGCAATATAGAAAATTCAGAGTCCTTCCAATTTTTCAGGAGCACATCACTGTTGGATCAACAAAAAGTGTATAATTTAGAAAACTTAGAAGGTTTGAAATTTGATTCTCATATGTGAAAGTTTAAAGTCAAATAAAGAGACCTGCAAGCAGTCCATTTGTAAGGAATGTTGGTAACATTTGCATGCATTGCTTTCTGCACTTGAGGAAGATTATAATATTTCTCTGCATAATTTTCAGTACAAGGATCATAGCCAGAAATCATATGAAACATTGTAGTCTTTAGCCTTATGCGCCTAAGAGTGCTGTTTTGTGATGCTGGGCATGTAGGAGTATAGATACTGTATTGATCAATGTTTCCAAATTCATTGTTGACTGCATAGTTCACAGCATCATTGCATTCTTGAGAAGTGTTCTGTGCTTTGAAATCACAATGTTTGATGATAGATTTGTATGAATGATCTGATATCATTGAATGGCTCCACCAATATGTCACAGTTCCAATGCTATCATGGTAGTTATCAGTCACAGCATTTCCCACCTATAGTTTTCATGTTACATGCCAAGTATATAAATAAATAATACTTAAAAAATGAAATATAAAATTTGACTTACAATGAACCCTTTGAGATTAATAATGTTGGGATGTTCTTTGTTATAATCATAGATTTTCTTAGCCAACTGAGGCACATAATGACCTGAACAGAGAGCATAGTATACTAGTGTTAGCTAGCTTCTATATATATATATATATATATATATATATATATGTATATGAATTAAGAATCATAACTATTTTTCATATACCTGCATAACTTTCCCCAGCAATGTAAAAGTCCCTATATTTATACTGTGGGAATCTTGACATCCATTTAACTAGAAAAATCAGTGCATCCTGAGCTGTTACAGAATCGGAATTTATTTCATCATAATTAGTGACATAGAATCTAGAAAAAGTTGACATACAATTATATTGGACAAAGTTACCTGTTCTTTTGTCCCCTGAAGTTAGGAGATCAGAGCTGATATTTGTGTATGAAAAACCAACACCAGCAGGTGATTCAAGAAACAGAATATTTGCTTCTGAACAATGCATGCAGAACCAAGTTAATTAGTTAGTTAATTAAGGCTATTGTGAAAATAATATAATTAAATGTCATTAATCTTTATTATGTATTTAGAGTTTGTTTGGGTGAGCTTTTAAGAAAAAATCTTTTTTTGAGTTATCTTTTTTTAAAAGATTTTATGGAAAAGTAAAAGTAATTTTATGTTTGGGAATCTCATCAAAAAAGATCTTTTTATTTATCAATTATGTTTGGATATAACAATATAAAAGTACTTTTTTGTTTATTTATTACATGAAAAACATCCTTTTTTTTAAGGAAAAAAGATCTTTTAAAAAAATGTAAATTATAACTTCTCAAATTTTTTTTTTTTATTTTTCTAGTACTTTTACTTTTACTACTAAAAATTTGCCAAACACACTAAAAAATAAAAAAAATATTTTTTTTATCGAAATAATGACGCCCAAACAAGTACTTAGTATTTACCTTTGTTCCAAGCATATCTGTTAAGATATAAAGAAGAACCAGTTTTGTTTATCCTGAATGGTCCAATTTCCTCTGATGCCCCATATGCTACTGATGAACAACCAGGTCCTGATCCAGATCCAGTACCACAAAATATTCTAATTTCGGATAAAGTTTCTCTAAAGTGAAAAAGTAAGAGATTAATCGCTCTTAAATTAAAGTAGAGTTGCTTATAAGTTATATACAATAAAAATTATAAATCCAATGATAATTAACTTTAAATTTAATTTTAATACATTAACCGTGTAAAGCACGTACAATTATATCCGTCCTTTTAGATAACTATTCACGTTATACTAACAATATATTAGAATTAAATTCAATTTAACCAAGTGAATGAGAGTATATGAATGAGCATCTTTTTTGTAGGGACAAAATGGAAAAGATAGTTCAATTCTCATTACTACCATTGTATTGTTCATTGTTTGTTTCTGCTTTCTAAGACAAATAATAATACAAAAAGGGTTAATAAATTATTTGTTTGGACTTTAACGGAAATGAGATTAGATTCTTCCAAATAGAGGAATATAAACGTCAGCAATAGAATAGAATAGGATAGAAGGAATAAATAAATAAATAAATAAATAATAGTTCTCAGAATGAGTGGCGGTGCATGTTAGCAGGGAACAGTGCACATTAACTCAAAGTGCGCCAGAGCAGATAGAGAAGTCAACGGTCAACGATATATACATACATACATTGATACATACATGTGCTTCAGCCTGGCTTACTCATTATTCACCATTCAATTCGTTGAATTCAAATTATTTAATTACTATTATCATATGGTTGCTTAGTTGTTATAACTTGCATATGCTGTCATTTGATTCAACAGACATGGTTGCCAAGTTCTGTAGCATAGCATTTACAATAAAATAATTAAATTAACATCAAATAATATTTTAATTTACATGCAATTGTCTTAATCGTTAAATATAAAAATAACTAAATAACTGCACGTAAATTTTTAGGTAGGAATTCACTTTCAGTTGTCTTTACGTGAAGTTGATAGTTAAGAATCGTTAAATTTTAATTCAATCAAATATATTAAATCATCTAACGATTCTTAGCTATCAACTTCATACGAAGATAACTGTACGGTGAGAATGAAAGAGATATTTATGTACCTCCATTGAGCCAGAGAAGAAGAGGTTTGTTGTTGGGAGAAGAGGGAGACTGAGTGAGCCAGTAGAAGAGTGCTCTACCATGTTTCTTGTTTACACTTACATATCCTGAGAACTGTGAGAATCTGACACGTGGCTGACCCGGAAGCTCTCTTATTCTATCTTCTTCTTGCTCTCTTGTTATTGCCATGGATGATGATGATGAACATATTGTTGCAAACACCATCATATAGAACAACATTGCTGCCATCCTCATCATCTATGAAGGCAAATGTATGTATGTATTCAAGGGTGTGGAATATAAATACTACTAGTACATATATATGGAACACTATATATATATATATATATATATATATATATATATATGTACCTCAATAATTATGATTATAATAATAAGATACACTCACAACACATGAGCGAGAGAGAGGGAGCTTAATTAGGCCATGCTTGCAACTTGCATTCTATATGGTTACGTTTGATTTTGAGTATGGGACAAAAAAAAAATACCGAAAATAAGACATAAGAAATAGAGACATATAAATTAGTATTTTTATATTTTATTTTTTCAAAAAAATATAATAATAAAAAAATAATTATAAAAAATTAATAAAAGAATAAAAAATAAATTATTTCGTTAATATTCAGTATTTTTTGTTATTAAGATGTATATAAAATATATTGATTTAATATTTTTAAATATAATATTTTTATTTATATTTTATGTGTCAACGTAATTTTGTATTTTTAATTTTTTTTTTCAATTTTTAATCCTGATAAACAAAAACAACCAACTTATATGATATATTGACTACTACTATATAGTCATAACACTGAATAAGAAAGACAATAATGTATAGTACCTACCTCTGCAACCCTATCATTCTTAGGTCAAATATCCACTCAAAATCTTCCAACAACAACCATATAACTTGTTATTCAATCTCTTTCAATTAAAGAAGAGACTATAATATCAGAATTAGCTAGAAAATAAAAAAATATACAAGAATAGAGAGAATGGAGGCAAAATTTAATCCATCATATTTCATCATCAAATAATTAAAACATAAGCCGGTTTAATTAACATATAAGACTACTAAATAACTAAATAAGTAAAAATTAAGAATACTTTTAATTCAAGAAGAAGAATCAATATTTTTTAAATTGAAAAAATTGATAAAATAAAAAGTTACTCATTTTTAAATTAAGATAATAAAATACATATTTCATAAAAATTACAAATTTAATAGGAATTTTGCTAGATAACCAACACTTAATTAGTTAATTTGTCATTAATTAGTAATCCTAATTTTTAAAATTATTTAAATTTTATTCTTTAAAAATTATAAAATCAATAAATATTAATTGTAGTTATTTAAAATTGACTAATTAAAAATTATTTATCTATACTTTTTCATTTAATAGTGATTAATCTCTTATTATATTATTTTACTTAATTTCTTTATTTTAAAAGATCTAAATTTCAAAAAAAAAAATGATGGTCCATAAAATGTATATGCATGTTATATCTATATTATTACCAAATTATTACAAGTTCTTTATTTTCTTTTTCATGGATCAAACTATAAGATAACAAGCATTTACTCCTACTTTGTAATCATCAAAAGGAAGTATATAAATTAAATAAGTCACGTGAAACATGCCAAAAGACAATAATATTTGTTACAGATGGAACAATCCGGCACTCCATTGAACGTTGATACATTATATATTACAATGCATTCATTGTGATTTGTGGATATTTTTAGTTTGTCCCTATCTCAGAACTACTAATTTAGAACAATATAATTTATGTGACGCATCTCATTATATTATTAGCTGGCTAGTTGTTTTCACCATCATGATGATGATCGACTAGGTTATGTTTGTTTATTATAAGTATGTGACAGGGTGTGCATGAGTCGGATGAAATTGTGTTTGATGTGATTTAAATTCGATTTAAAATATATATTGGGTTTATTTATTAAACTCAAATCCGATTTTAGACTTGATGAAACATATATACTTTTGGGGTCACAATTATATCAGGTAAAAATCGGGTAAAAATTGGGCCGTTAACATTACATTACCTTGATACCTTCTTATAAGCTAGCATGTGAAAATATCCAAATTTCCAAGACTCCAATCATTATTTGACATGATAGAATTCACTTAGAAAAATATAACAATAACCAACTCTTTTCTAAAAACTAAAATTAAAGCATAATCATAATCAATACTAATATTGTCTAATAACACCAAATATTTAAATCAATACAAATAACACAATATTATGCATTAATTAGTCTAAAATCTTATACATTTTAAACATAAAACATTAACTTATAGTCTTATAATAACTAATAACACAAAATATTTAGGTTTACAATACGTAAATTCCACATAAGAATAACCTTCATCCATCACTAATAACACAAAATATTAATTGTGTATGATGACCAGGCCATCGGGCCGATTTTGGGTGGCCCAAGCCATGGTTCGGACCCAACCCGAAATAATGATCGGATCTATTTTTGAAGCCCTTACCCGATCCTAGACCCGGTGAAATCACACCAAATTAGCCCCTAAAGTGTTCGGGGCCAGACCGAGTCTTCGGGCCGGACCGGGCCATACACACCCCTAATATGAGACACTAATAAAATAAAGATACAAATTAAAATATATTTTAGCAGATACAACATAAATAGAAATATTGTGTTAAGAGATATTGAATTAATATATTTTATATCTATTCTAATAAAAAAATATAAAAATATTAATAAAAAATACAATTTATTTTTTATTTTTTTATTATTTTTATTAATTTTTTATTATTATATTTTTCAAATTTTTTAATAAAAAAATAAAATAAATTAGACTTTAATAACTTATTATAATTTACTAAAGAGAAAAGCTTAGTATACAAGCGATTAGGGCTTGTAACTATTACAAGTTCATTAACGCCTAATCCACTAAAACGCGTTGCAACTCCTACGTCACTTACACGCGCTATACAAAGATCCTGCGTTTATATAACTACCAAATTTAAAAGATTTGTTTCCTTCTTTGTTTTCTTTCTTTTCAAATTTCATCGTTTTTCTTCTCGCGCGTCTTCCCCTGGTTTTTCGATCGTTCTTTTCCTCTCCTTTCTCATTGGTTTGTTCTTCGTCATTGACGTTAGTTTTTCTTTCTGTAACTCCAGCTTCGTTTTGACATGGTGTATTTATAGTTTTTGACATGGTGTATTCTGCAACCTCTTTGTTGTTGATGACCAGTTTGTTCCGAAGGTTGGAATGACCTTTACCACCCTTGAAGATGCTGGAAAATTTTACAGGAACTATACCAAGGTTGCAGGTTTTTCTACAAGAGTTCGGAGCACAAATAGAAAGGAAAACGAGATTAAGAATCAATTGATTACATGTAGCAGAGAGGGAAAATGAAACTCTCATAGCAAAGACTCATTTGATAGGAATTGGAATGATTTTCTGCTAAACTTTGGTCTTGTGGACAACAAGTGGCTTTCATGTAGTGTTGGGTTAAAATCTGCAGCAGAGGTGTAAATTTAATTTTTTATCAGGTGTATTTATAGTCTGTGTTTGTGTGTATTATGCAGATCTCTATGCAGACCGTCATATATGGGTTTCAATCTATCTGATCACCACTTCATATTATAGTACCTGTAAATCAGACATTTTGAATACACCAGAGAGAGTTTAATTAATTTTGGTCTTGTGGACAACAAGTGGCTTTCAGGTAGTGTTGGGTTAAAATCTGCAGCAGGGGTGTAAATTTAATTTTTTATCGGGTGTATTTATAGTCTGTGTTTGGGTGTATTATGTAGATCTCTATGCAGACCGTCATATATGGGTTCCAATCTATCTGGATCACCACTTCATATTATAGTACCTGTAAATCAGACATTTTGAATACACTAGAGAGAGTTTAATTAATTTTGGTCTTGTGGACAACAAGTGGCTTTCAGGTAGTGTTGGGTTAAAATCTGCAGCAGAGGTGTAAATTTAATTTTTTATCGGGTGTATTTATAGTTTGTGTTTGGGTGTATTATGCAGATCTCTATGCAGACCGTCATATATGGGTTACAATCTATCTGGATCACCACTTTATATTATAGTACCTGTAAATCAGAAATTTTGAATACACTAGAGAGAGTTTAATTAATTTTGGTCTTGTGGACAACAAGTGGCTTTCAGGTAGTGTTGGGTTAAAATCTGCTGCAGAGGTGTAAATTTAATTTTTTATCGGATGTATTTATAGTCTGTGTTTTGGTGTATTATGCAGATCTCTATGCAGACCGTCATATATGGGTTCCAATCTATCTGGATCACCACTTCATATTATAGTACCTGTAAATCAGACATTTTGAATACACTAGAGAGAGTTTAATTAATTTTGATCTTGTGGACAACAAGTAGCTTTCAGGTAGTGTTGGGTTAAAATCTGCAGCAGAGGTGTAAATTGAATTTTTTATCGGGTGTATTTATAGTCTGTGTTTGGGTGTATTATGCAGATCTCTATGCAGGCCGTCATATATGGGTTCCAATCTATCTGAATCACCACTTCATATTATAGTACCTGTAAATCAGACATTTTGAATACACTAGAGAGAGTTTAATTAATTTTGGACTTGTGGACAACAAGTGACTTTCAGGTAGTGTTGGGTTAAAATCTGCAGCAGAGGTGTAAATTTAATTTTTTATCGGGTGTATTTATAGTCTGTGTTTGGGTGTATTATACAGATCTCTATGCAGACCGTCATATATGGGTTCCAATCTATCTGGATCACCACTTCATATTATAGTACCTGTAAATCAGACATTTTGAATACACTAGAGAGAGTTTAATTAATTTTGATCTTGTGGACAACAAGTGGCTTTCAGGTAGTGTTGGGTTAAAATCTGCAGCAGAGGTGTAAATTTAATTTTTTATCGGGTGTATTTATAGTCTGTGTTTGGGTGTATTATGCAGATCTCTACGCAGACCGTCATATATGGGTTCCAATCTATCTGGATCACCACTTCATATTATAGTACCTGTAAATCAGACATTTTGAATACACTAGAGAGAGTTTAATTAATTTTGGTCTTGTGGACAACAAGTAGCTTTCAGGTAGTGTTGGGTTAAAATCTGCAGCAGATGTGTAAATTTAATTTTTTATCGGGTGTATTTATAGTCTGTGTTTGGGTGTATTATGCAGATCTCTATGCAGACCGTCATATATGGGTTCCAATCTATCTGGATCACCACTTCATATTATAGTACCTGTAAATCAGACATTTTGAATACACCAAAGAGAGTTTAATTATGGAAAAAAAATTTACTTATAATTGGATCAAATATATTTACACCATGTGTTCAATTTCTTACAAGAGTATATAACAGTTACATTAATCAGTGACAATATCATTAGAATCTATCTGACAAAATGGACTCAATAACAATGAGGATGGTCTGGACAGTCTTATTGCATCACTTCTCCTTGCTCATATTTCTGAATTTCTCACTCAACAGATGGGTTGCACACTTTAGGTCCTTGATTTGCTGTAAACAAAGCAAAATTAGAGTTAGATATATTTCTATTATGAAAAACTGATTTTATCGAAGACATATATTTGTTCTTACATTTTTTTCAGCTTGGTTTTTGCCTTCCATTTTTACTGCAATGAAAAATACACCCATAGATATCAGTCAGATACACCCATAGATCAACCACATACACGCAAACCGATTTTATAAGTATTTAATGAGACCAGTTCAAAATGATGTTCAATTGACTCAAACAATGATAAATATACAAGTTCTAGCAATATTACAATGTCAAGCAATATACACCCAAGGACAAGCAATATTAGAACAGTTGCAACAGTTGATTATATTACATGATATGGGTTCAGGAATATACACCCAACAAATTACGCCGTATACACCCAACAATCAACCATATACACCCAACACATTACGCCATATACACTCATACAAATTACTCCATATACACCCAATAAATTAAGCAATATACAGCGAAAAATCAGTTACGATAAGAATTAGAACAAGAAGAATAGTAAAACCTAGAACCACTTTGAAGAACAGTAAAACCTAGAGGAACTTACAAGAAGAGTAAAACCTAGAATAAGAAGAATAGTAAAAATAGTTATATGAGATTTAGAACAAGAAGATCAATAAAACCTAGAAGAACATAGAAGAACAGTAAAACATAGTTCTTCGATTTCGAAATCAGAAACAAAAATGTGGAAAATGTACAAGATGAGTAAAACAATAACGTACCTTGAATAATATTTTGTTGATGGTTTCTGCTATTATTCGCGATGAGTTCAAATGTCTCTTCAGTTTGGAATGTTGCTCGAAACTTGAGGATTTGTGTTATCTTTGAAGGAGAAGAGGAAGAGTGAGCCATAACGAGCGGTTTTTTCGAAGCGTAATTGTTCGAGTGACGCGCGTGAAATTGACGCTCCATTTAAAGGGAGGGAGTGCGCGTGGATTAAACCTGAGTTGGGCCAACTTGTAAGGATTGTATGCGTTATTTGCTTGTATGTGTAGCGGGGCCTTTACTAAATAAAATACAAAAAATGTCTTTATTTCGAATCAAATACAAGCCTAGTTATCTATTATACAATGCATTTTTGTTTTCTAATTTTATTGTGCATTTATATCTCCCTTCAAGGCATTATCATGATATATATAATAAACCTTAAAAAAATTTATTTTCGAAATATTTCCTTCTGTTTCCAGCTTCCACTCTTATAACATACGATCCGTTCTTTAATAACAATTAAAATTCGGCTTGATTGTTCTTTATTATTTATATATAGGTTTTAATTGTGTATTTTTTTAGTTTGTTTGTAACCAATAATGTCATTATTGTCAACTTAATAACTACACCATCATAACATTATTAATAACATTAATATCATTCAACGTACGTTTATAAAAGATATATTCTATACCTTAACAAAAAGAAAATTTATATGATAAATTTTGTAAGTTCTACTATTTTTCTTATGTCTTTTAAATAATTTATAATATTCTATATTCTATATTCTCAGTTCAACTAGTCACAATTTCGATTATATGCTCTATGAAAAAAGTTTTGGACGATGACCTATATTTTCGACGAACTATACCTCAGAGAAATGTTATATATATATATATATATATATATATATATATATATATAGATACCTATCTTCTTTAAAATAATATGTAAGTTATTCTTTTTGATATGTCATATTTTAATAGATATTTATTTATTTTAGATTTTTAGTAGAATTTGTTAGATGATTAATTTATCTAATAAAATAAAAAATAAAAAATTAATTTTGGGTCATTAAAAATTGTTAGAAATTTCACAAAAATATTTGAAAAATAATGTTATATATTACTCTTTTATTTTTTCACACAAAATATCTAATTTCTAACAAAAATTAAATAAAAACTCAGACCCTCATAAAAAAATAATTGCAAATTAGCTACATTAATTTTTTAAAAATAAAATATAAAGTGTTTCAATTTTTTCTTTTTTTTATATAATTCAAAATTAAATTGTATAGAATAAATTTTTAAATTTAAAGATCTATTTGACACAACAAACTTTTTAAATTAAAAATTTTCACGGTAATATTAATTTGTGTTTTTATTTTTAATTTATCACACTAATATTTTAATTTAGAATTTAGTTAATATAAAAAAAAATTAAATTAATATTTTAATAAATATATAACAAATGTATTAAAATAAACATCAAATTAAAATATGATACTTTAAAAAAAATAATTTATATATTACTTTATAGAGGAGAGAATAATATTCACCATATATATATATATATATATATATATATATATATATATATATATATATATATATATATTTCTCATTTCTATGATGCTATATATTATTGTAGCTAGCATTGTTTTGTTCTGTGACTTTATGGTCCTACGAAGGAGAAAGAAGAGCAAGAGGTGTTAATTGATTCCTTGACATATACATGGGTGGAGTGAGAGCCCACCTTTAATTTGTTTGAGAGCTAAATTGCACTATCATCATAAGACACTTAAATTTTTCTGAAACAATTGAAGCAGCCAAATTCATCGTTTAATGCATAGGGTCAGGGGCGGAATTAGAAAAAATACTACAGGGGGTTAAAATTATTTACATAATAAAATAATATTAAAATAAATTTTTGGAAGGGGCTAAACTAAAATTTACATATAATTTACATGTAAAAAATTAAAATTAGAGGGGTCGTTGCCCCCCTTTTCCTGTAGCTCCGCCCCTGCATAGGGTATGGTACGGTGGAAATTCAGATAGTGCAGTTAATTTTACGTGAAGTTGATAACTGATAGTCGTTAGATAAAAATTTAGTCAAATGATTTAATTAAATTATTTAACGGCTCTTAACTATTAACTTCACGTGAAGTTGACTGAGTTTTCACATATATTAAGTATATAGCATTCGGCCAACTAATTGAAGTTATGTGAATATAAACTTTCATAAGAAAGAAAAACCCCTTACGAAATAATCACATACAAGGCCGGTTTGTTTTTAGCTTTGCATTATTTAGTCTTGGCCACTAGCTACAATGACTTATGTTTATTTAATTTTAGGATAACCTAAAATATCAAAATTATTTGATAAACAAAAAAAATTATTCAAAATCAACTGGAAGTTGTTTTATTTAATATTTATTTATTATTATAATAATTAATAAATATTAAATAAAAAAATTAATTTTTTTAATTGTGTCTCTAGTATTATCGCTAAAATATATATGGTACCCAACTACCCATTACATTGTTAACGAGGGAGAGCCCAAAGTAACGTTTTTTTCAATGTGAAAATCATCATTATTACAAATAGACATATATATAGATACATTTCTTATTTGTGTGTATATAGCCCTAGTTAAAGAGTGAGAAATTTTTAGATATTTTGAGAGTAAAATTAGTGATTTATTATAGAATAATTTTTTTTTATTTTTTAACTATTTGTTTGAAGAATAAAATATTTTTTTAGAATTTGAAAATTTTTAATCAAAATCTTTAACTATATAATAAGTAGTTAGTTCAAGCAATTCTTGTAAAAGGTAATCTACTGATGTATTAGTAGTCACTTAACTAGTTATTTAAATGGTTGGAAATCGACTAAAATTTTTTATATCATGGAGATAAGTTTTGTATTTTAAGATATTTATTTTTATTTTATTTTAGTTAGCGTATCAGTAGTGGATTAACCATAATGAATAATATAAAGGAAATGGTGACACAAAACTAAATCAAAACAACTTATTACAAAGGTGATAGAATAATGAGATCACGTTTTCATGACCCAATCAACATTTGTTCCGAGAGTTACCTGAAATTGTAGGTCGATCTCGAACGAGATCTTTTGTGTTGGTCAGGGATGTTGTGTCTGACTTGGTGATAGTGCTGATCCTTCGTCCCCCGAAGGGTGGGGGTACCTGCAAGGGATTCCGATACTTAAGTTAGCAAGGGTATTAAGCAGGTATTGAGTAGAATCAGAGTATGAGTTATACATGGGTGCTCCAGTGTATTTATAATGGCGTAGAATGACCTTCTTAGATAAGATAAGTTAGTTATCTTATCTTCAAATGAGGTCATCTTATCTTCAAGGGAATCGCCTTTATCTCTACGGGTTTGGGCTGCCCTTGGATTTGGGACGTGTTCCTCTATTTGGGTCCTTTGTTGGGTTTTTTTGTGACTTGGCCGAGCTCTTTGAGAAGAGGTCGGGTTATCCTGACCTGAAGAAGTCAGTCGCTTTGTCTGTAGAACATTTCGGATCGGACAGCTCAACCCAGGGTATGAACAAATTTATCCACAAATTTATCGTAATCAAAAAGAAAAAACACAAGGAGAAATAATATATAAACTCAGTAAACTATATATATATAATTATTTTTATATGAAGTTGATAATTAATAATAATTAAATTTTAATTTAGTAAAACATATTGAATTATTCAGCAATTCTTAACTCTCAATTGTATGTTAATAATTAAACAAGAAGAAGCTTGTTCTTTAATTCTTTGACTCAATTAACTTCCAATAATAATATTCATGAATATAAGGGTGTGGGGCTTTGGTTTGACCATATATCTCAGATATCCAGCAAGAGTTGACTGTGGTGAATCAAATAAATGTTATGGGTAATAGATTCATGATTCATCCACCTCCGCGTGAAAAATTAAATAGGCTAGCGATAGTAGAAGGTTGATAGTTCAACACGCTTTCAAATAATAAAAGCTATCAGTAACTAACTGAGATTGATCGACCATACACTCCTAGTGTATGTTACCATGCATGTTATGCTTGCTTGTTTTCTAAATTATTTCATGAAATGAAATAAATAAATGAGTCATACATCTTTGAGCTCATTAACAGACAAGATCCAGAACTTAAGGTTCATATTCGTCGAAGCCATGATTAGCCAATGGCTTTGCTTACTTGTGTTGCAGATCAATGGAGTATGTTCAGGGATCAAGAGTTGTAACAGAGTCATAGTTTTCATCATACTAAATGGTTGCATTGCAGTGTTATTTCCTTAGTACCATAACTAGAAATATATATCAGTGATCCATGCATGTAGAATTTTATATTGTTGGTAGTATAAGATGTTATTTGGACAAAGTACTTAATCAAAAGTTGCCCAACTACTTATTTTCAAAGCAATTTATGGTTTGGATCCTATTTCACTCATTCTCCTTCATTTATTATACTTGTCACTTTTTAGAAAGTTACTAATTATTTACAGAGTTTCAGTAAATAACTTTTAATGAGTGTATAACTTTTTTTAATTCATTGTATTGGAATAATAGGTAAATTTGCATAAAAGTTACTTGTAGCTAAGTTGAAGCTTCAAACATTTGAACGAAATTTAAAGACAGCCTAAGAACAATAAGATATTTATTACATGAAATGCAATACGCTGCTTTCAACACTGCAACACTGCATTCTTCATTCAGATTGACTAGCTTCTTCATTCTTGACAGAACTACTCAATATTTTACTTGTAGAAGGAGATGATACTTCTGCTGCTGCTTTCAATTTTTTCCTCAGCCGGCCTCGGCCTCGGCCTCTTCTTGGCGGTTCATTCTCAACCTTAACCATGTTGTCCTTGGAAGGATAGTCTATTTCAGGGCACCTAGTTTTGCCAGATGGTGTCTTTGGTGCTGCTTTCTCTGTTTTTCTCGGCCGGCCTCGGCCTCTTCGTGGCTGTTCATTCTCAACGTTAACCGATCCAAACAAATTTATCAGTCTAACATGATAATTATTTTTATAATTATATTTATTATTATAATTAATTTTCAAATTATCTCACAAATAAATTAAAATAATAAAATAATTATTTAAATAATAATATGTTAATAATTCAACATCACAAAATTAAAATTAAAATCAAATTCACTAATCAAATACAATTTTAAAATCAATTCATGAAACAGAATAAAAAAAATTCCTCGTGAAAGTAGCAATGAAACCATATATACACTACTACTGTTGCTTTGGCTATAATTTTTTTTGTTGTGATAAAATTAATTGCATGAATAAAAAAAAAAAACATACAATAGAACATAAAAGTTTAATCTTTTTCACATTTATATATGAACTAACTTTCGAGAAGATCTTAAATAGAATCATATAAAAAGATAAATCAGAGTTGGTAGAATGAAATTAATATACGGTAAAAATTTAGGTGTAGTCAACTTCGCCTGAAGTTGATAGGTGAGAGCAGTTAAATGATTTAACTCATTTGATCAAATTTTTGTCTGACATAAAATAAATTGTACTTAAATTTTCATCTTAATATATTTGAACGGAAAATATTACTCTTAGAAATAGAGACAACAATCACGCATTCATACGTTAGTGAAGCAAAGCAATATTCAGGAGAAGAACATATGACAACATTATTATTTGAACAACTTTTAAACCATAAAAAAGAGAGTTAGAGAGCAGAAAGAAAAAAAAGCTGACTTGAAACAACGCTTTGAGAAATAAAAATGATTTGAATTGAATTGGTTATTAGTATTAGTTTTTTATATTATTTATTTAATTATTTTATTAAATAATAAATATAATATTTTATAATATAAAAAAGCCATTTAATCTGTTATCTTTTTATTTGTCTATAGATATTGTGAACCAAAAAAATAAATAAAGTAGATGGGATCAAATTTATTTATTTTGTGGGGGAAAAAAATATTTTTACTATATACTATATATAAAATTTTTAAAATTCAGTGGGGGCACTTGCCAATATAAATCCGTCCCTGACCTTAGCCATGTTGTCCTCATCGATGTGGTGCTTGGAAGGATATTGTATTTCAGCGCGCCATTTCACTTCTTTAGTTTTGGCAGAACTTGTGAACATTTTGCTTGTACAAGGAGATGGTGTCTTTGGTGCTGCTTTCTCTGTTTTCCTCGGCCGGCCTCGGCCTCTTCGTGGCGGTTCATTCTCAACCTTAACCTTGTTGCCATCATCAATGTGATCCTTGGAAGGATAGTTGCCTCGTGGGGGCAGTTCATTCAAGATCTCAATCGAATCGTCATCGCTGATGTGATCCAAGGAAGGATAGTCTATTTCAAGGCAAGTCATGTCAAAAATGTTTACTTCAATGTTACAAGTTTCATTGTACTCAAACCACAGCATATGGCCATGATCCAAAGAGTAATATGAAGCAAATTCTTTCCAACCATTTTCAAATAGAATGGCACCATCATACTCAGACCAATCTATCTTCCAAGCAGTGCCATCTGGAGGCTTCAGATACACTGGATTTGGAACACCGTCACCATATTTCATACTGAACGTTTTTGGTATCGTCTGCAATTCAAATGAAAGTATGAAACTAGTCTTAGTAATAAGCATAAATGAAAGAAACCCTTACAAGGGAAAATGCATGCATTAAATAATATAATAAGTAAAGAGGATATAAAGTGAAGAAAATGCTTACAAGATTTCCATCTTCAAGGCTTTGTCTGAGAACAATCTTGTAGAAACAGGTCACTTGGAAACTAGAGGAAGCCATGGATGTTCTTCTAGTAAAAAGCGAAAGAAGATGACAGCAACAGAAGAGTATTTAGGAGGTGGTGGATGATGAAGTTATCATTTTGCCCTCGATATGAGTTGTCTCTACTCTCATGAAAGTACTCGATGCAATACCAAAAGAATTGTCATCAAATCTAATACTGGAATTGTCTCTACTCTCATGAAAGCACGTACTTATATATAAGAAAAAACAACACACACCGTGCAACCAGACGTGATTGAACTCTTAATTATAGAGAATTAAAATTCTAGTGGTAGTTAAAAATGGTTTTATCTTTAATGTATCAATAAGGTTCTTAAATGTGGAAAAGACTCAAAAAATATTTTAAAAGAATTCTTAACCTTTTCAATTTTTATAAATTTTATTTGTTAAATAAAAAAAAATTTCTCTCAAAATAGAAAGCACAAATTTAGTATATATTAGTATTTTAAAAAAAATCTTACAAATATTGGAATTATAATAGACATAAAATTAATTATAATTATTTTATATTTGATCAATCTTCGGTCTTTTTTATGATATACTATTTTACTGCGTGTTCATGGATTAGATCCATAGGTAAATTACAATTTTGAATGAAATCCATGAAAAATTCTGCCTCACTCTTTTTTTATCCTTATACTAACCTATACTAAGAGACATGTTATTTGTACAAGAAACACAACCTTGTATTTCACTTTGAGAAATAACAATGCAATCATAAGTGACAAAACAAGAAATAAAATTAAAACACTTAGTTCATACATATATATAACTGGTCGAAACCAAAAAGGATTGGATACAATAGAAGTTTGATTCAGCAGAAAAGAAAAAAAAAGGTGATACATTCTTCACGAAATTAACCTGATTTAAGAATTATGAGCTCTTAGTTCCTGAAGTTATAATATATTAGCCTAGTATTGGGTTCTACAAATATGAACATCAAATAGATCTTTTTTATTGATGAGTTCAAAAACACAAACATCTCCAGCTTCTAATTTACTTGCTCTAGCAAAAGAACTCCAACCAGCCGAAATAAAGCTATTTTTCGATGTCGGATTGTAGATTATCGTAGCAGGCCACGATTCCTTTCCAAACTGTAACTTTACATCCTGCTGATTCTTTTTAAAATACTTTCTGTAGAAGATAGCTGATAAGTTCTGCATCACCATGGTAAAAAATAGTTATAAACTTACAATTTGTAAAACTAAATATAAACTAGCACTCAGAAATTTGCATGGCATATTATGTTTTCATCGATAAAATGTATCGAAATAAACTTACAGGCCTTGATCTCCTTGGATTACTGTCTCTTATCTTGACCATGAAAGAGGGATTCTGTGAGTTGAGCTCCTTAACTTCTTTGAAGAGTTGAATCCCATGAGTCACTGGTTTAAGTGACTCTGATATCATAACAGAATTGTAAAAAATTAGCATAAATTTTACTTGTGGAGAGTTTTGGATAAAGTTATATCTATAGGGTTAGAGACCAACACAAATTTTAGCATAAGATTAGTTTATAACAAATTGTGGTTACATTAAGGACCAAATACATAGTCATTGCATTCATAAGCTAACTGCATTTTTAGCCAAAACTAACAATAGTTTCCTTGAGATTGGAATTCTGCTGCTATAAATGTTGCAAGGAAGGGAAGAATTAAAGATTTGTAAAATGTACTCCAAGTCAAACACAGGGCCAATTAATTTTTATTATAAATTTTTTTAATGAGGATAATGCTAAATTTTATTAATTTTTAAAGTTAATTATGTTTTCAATGTTGTACTGATATCTTAATTTTTTACAGAATAACACTGCTAAAGAATTCTTAAACAATTGCCTTACCGCGGCGTTGTCGACGACAAATATGAACATCAAGCACCGGATCTTTTTTATTGATGAGCTTAAACAAACAAATATCTCCGGCTTGTAATTTACTAGCTCGAGCAAAAAGGTTCCAACCAGCAGAGATAAAGGCAACACATGATGATGGCCTATAGATCAACTTGACAGGGAACAACTTCTTTCCAAACCTTATATTTGTATTTTGTGGATTATTTATAAAATATTTTCTGAAGAATTTAGTTGAAAAGTACTGCAATACATCATATTTATGTCATCATGGTTAGAAATAAGACACAAAATTTGAAAAAAAATGATAGCACATGGAAGTTCACATGATACATAATTTTCAACATAATATATGTATTAACCTATACTTACACATGGTGCTCTCGTTTGAGACCGTTGCGTTATCTTGATGATGAAAGAGGGCTTTTCCCACTTAAATTTCATAGCTTCTTTCAGAGATTTAAGTCTTATAGGACAGGGCATAACAGGAGATTCAGAATCTTTTCTTCTTCTATTCCTTTTACCTTGTACATAGGAAACAAAGAATCAGAAACTACCACTGTAAGGTATAAAAAGCAGTTGCAAGTTGTAACTCAAAAACAACGGTTAAATCCACAAAAGGAAAGGATGATCGAATTATGAGACACGTACCATTAGAATCTTGATTGACAGACACTGGCATCTCATGGTTTTTTTCTTTGGATTTAATACCGTGCGAATCAAAGCTTCTTTCCACATCCTTGATTTGTGTGTCATTTTCCAACTGCCTATCTTTAGAACCAGATGACAGTAGTGCTCTTAGTTTTTTCCTCGGTTGGCCTCGGAGTTCTCTTGGCAATGGTTCATTCAATCTTTTCTTCTGCGATCCCTCGTTAAGTCTCATGTTTTGGGTGTTGCGATTGCTATCCACATCTCTAGTTTTTTGTTCTTCTTGCTTTTTCACCGGCTGCTGACCCCTGCGTGGCAGCTGCTCTTTGATCTGATCATTGGCAGGATACTCTATTTGGAGGCAACTCATGTCAAATATGTGTACTTCCATGTGAGATGTTCCAATATTGTACCCAAACCGTAACAAATGGCCATGATCAAGAGAGTAATATGCAACAAACTCTTTCCAACCGTTTTTAAATAAAATTTCACCATCATGATTAATCCACTCTATGCTCCATTCAGTACCATCTGGAGGCTTAAGATACAATGGGTTTGATAGGTCAGAACCATATTTTTCAGTGAACTTTATTGGTAACTTCTACAATGTTATGAACGTGGTGTTAGCAACCATAATAACAATAAGGTGACACACATTAGTATGTCTTCACCAAGATGTTAGACATGTATTATGTTAAACAGTTTAGTCAAATATATCAAACTATTTAAAGATTTTCAGCTATCATCTTTATATAATAATAACATTAAACTTTCAATTCATCCTTCACTAATAATTATAAATAGTGCAGTAAAATAGTCCAAACATATTAGTCCTAAATTTTGTATGTAGGTAAAGATTAATCTTTCACCTATTTTAAAGAAGAGACTAATTTCAAATTTCAAAGGACTATTTTGCAGCATTATTTGCATATTTAGAGACTATGAGTGAAATAAAAAAATGTTAAAGGATGGGATTGTCTAACATGAAAATTGGTAGGGACCAAATCAGTAATAACAAAATCAGAACTCATGCATAACGAAAAATATGATGAATATGATAATTTTTCAAATCACCGCAATATGTTCTATGATATTTCCTAATCTTAATTAGTGAAAGTGTTACCTAGATCATTTTTCATTAACAACAATGTAGATTTAATCATAATTAATTTTGTAGTAAAAATACATACTGAGTATATAAAATATAACCATCTAACAAATATATTTTTAGGTTTTCATTCATCTTATGTATTTTTTATTTTTTTTATGTACTTATGCTACAAAATTAATTATAATTAAGTCTACATTATTATAAATAGAAAATGATTTAGATGATAAGAAGAAGGAGTTTACTATTACTATATTTGCGGCTAAGAAGTCATGCATGTGTGTTGTTCTATGAAAAAAATGTTTATAAACGAAAAAAATTATATATAGAGGAATAAAGAGAGAAACGTTTTGTTAACTAAACAATATCTCAAAAGATAAACAGATTAAAAGAAAAAGAGGGGATGGAGAAGACGAGAAAATGCTTACAAAGTTTTCATCTTGAAGAGCTTGTCTGAGAACAATCTTAAAAAAACAAATCACAGTAGAAGTAGAAGGAGAATGCTCGTTTTGTTGACGGCTAGAAGAAGCCATAGAAAACGGATGATGGATGGATTTGACTATTGTTGAGGCTCAGAATCTATCTCACCCGTATTCCTTAAATAACCTTATTTTGGGATAACAATTAAATTAAAAAAATAACAAGTGAGTACTAAAATAAGTTATATATATTTTAATTTATTTTTAATATAAATTTTATATTTTCATATGTATTATATATGTATAAATAATTTTAATATATATTTGATATAATTTAATAAATTAAAGAAAAAGTTAGGACTGATTCCTTCATAATTGATTGCAATTATACAATCTTAATTGATAATGGTGTTATTAGAGAGACAATAAAAAATAGTTAAAATTTATTTTATAATTATTTTTGTCTTTTTTTTTTCCTCTTTGCTATCAAACATTTTTGAAATGATAATGTGAAATATTATTAGACTAAGTTAAACAAAAGGAAAAGGTGCACATGGAAAGAAACAAAATAGAGGCATAATGAAATAGCACCATGAATGTTAGTACATGGAATAAAAGGTGAATACTAATGATTAATTGAGTTAAATTAGACTTAATTTGATAAAATTTTTATATTTTAAAAGTAATTTATAAAAGTTAGTTTTAAATATAATTTTTTAAAAGTAATAGCATTTATATTTAGTAAATTAAAAATAATTTTTAATAAATATGAGTAATAATAAGTAAATTTGGTAAAATAATTTTTAAAATTTAAAAATATTATAATAAATATTAATACAAAATGGGCTCAGCAGGTTAAACGGGACGGGTTAATCGGTTCAGCTCGTTTAACCTGAAATTTAAATAAATTTAATTTTAGAGGCAAACTTCACTCATTGAAATGAGTAAATAGACTGGCATGATAGATTTAGCCCATTTTAACAGCTATTTTTGCAAGTGACAGAAATAATTCTTTAATATATCAAATTGTTTAAATGATGGTATTTTTTATGAATATACTAATAAAATAAATCTTTTTGATTACACTAATAGTGATTGGACTGAAAGACAACTATTGAAACAAGAAAAATTAAAGTATTTTAAAATTTGTGTTTTATCTTAGTTTTGGTGTAATTTTATAGTCTTCGAAAAAAATAATTTATAGTAGCATTTTTTACTGTAGAAATAGAATATATAGCAACAATAAGTTATGCAATATAAGCAGTATGGATAAAAAGAATTTTTGAGAAATTGAACAAGAAATAAAGTAGTCCAACAACGATATTTTATAATAACAAGTTAGTTATTGCACTTTATAAAAATTTTGTGTTTTATAGAAGATCGAAACATATTGATATTTGGTTTCACATAATTAAATAATTAGTGAACGAGAAAGAAATTTTAATTGAGTATTGTCTTACTAAAGACCAAATATAGTTGTAGATATTTTTATAAAATCGTTGAATACCGAGGTATTTAATATGTTAAAGAAAATGTTGGAAATGATTAATTTTACAAGTTTAGTTTAAGAGATGTAATATTAGATAATTAAATTAAAAATATTTAAAAATAGTACAGATATAACATAGAGATGTCATAATGTGTCCAAAACACATGCAATGAGAATGCGACAAAAAGAAAGAAATATGAAGAATAGAGTTGCCACCAATTTTATTACAGAAAAAATTGGATAAAACTATTAGTTTGCAAAAAATTGATATTTTGAAGATATCTAGAATTTTGATTATGCCTAAAGAAGGGCGAAAACCTAATTTCAGTGCATCCTTAATACATCTATTTAAAACGATTATCTTTTGAGTATATTGTTGGTTATCCTTAATACATCTAATAGGGTTAAAATAGTAAATTTAATGAGTAGCATTAAATTAAGATGTAATGTATTTGTATTTGATTGGTGGTTATTCATGTTGTTCAACATAATTATTGTTCCCCTAACACTTCTCTTTTTTATTTTTCAGTGAATTATACAATAAAATGTAAGTTTATAGATTTTTTTTTGTGAGATTAAATAGGACTTGAAAAAATTAATATTCATATTTTGAACAACAATGATATAATAAAAAATAATTATAAAATAAATTTATACTTTTTTATATAATTTCAATCTATATAATAAAATATTCTTTTTTCACATTTTATAAATATAATTTCAATCTATTTTGTTTATTGTTTTGTGTTTTATGTTTTCAATTTTTATTTTTTATAACATGTTCCACTTATAATTGTGTTGAATTTTTACTTAAAAAAATATTAGAGTAATTAATTACATTTTATCGTTAGTTAATTGATAATATGAGATATGTCATTAACTAACCTTATTTGGGAAAAAAATAGAGCTTAGTTAGGAGGGTTTGATCAGCGGATAAAAATTATAAGATATATTTAATTATTTTCTCTATTTATAAACCAAATTGATTATTAGATAAAAGTTGGAAACTAATTTAATTATTATTCAATTTAGTCACCAATTTAAAATATTGTATGCTATTAAATTTTAATATTATGTTTAATAACTTACAATTAGAATAATCAAATTTTAACTGCATTGTTGGAATATAAATTGATTATTATCGTATATTGTTGGTTCGTAATTTTAGTTAAGAATTACAAAACTCACGCTATTATATATCTCTTTCATTTAGACAAATTCTTTCACATATATTTACAAATAAAATAAAATATTAAAATTGAGTGTATTTAACTTAATAACAAAAATTAATTCATAAAATAAAAAAGTTATCTTAACACATTCGGTTAAAACGGTTACCTTTCTAATATATTAGACGAATTATTATGATTTAAATAGTATTTATATTTTTTGTTTTTTTTTTTTACAAATTGCAATGAAAGGATATTATTTACACAAGAATAACAAATAAGGGCAAAAATTTAAGAAACTGGTTTTTTTTTTTTTTGAACGAACATATATAATATATCTATGAGAAAAATTAAACTAAACGCAGTGATATCTCTAATAAATAGTAGAAAAAAAATGTATGTTTAATTATGAACTGGAGCTTGTTATTTCCTTATTTATTTACTTCTGACCCCTTTTTTAATTATTTTATTCATTTATGTTAACTCACAAAAAAAAAAGAATAAAAAAATACAAACGAGTCAAAATGTCATCAAAATCCGTTGTTCTTATAGTAATCCCAAATTCCAAAAGGTACCGTCACAAATAATAATAATAATTTAAATGCTACATGAGAAATAAGGGATCTGGGAAACTAGCAGAAAAATTGAAAAGAGAGATGCATGCTATGCTTTGGAAGTTTGAATAATTGACGATGTCTACATGCACTGGTTTATTATGGCACCTGTATCAAGGGAATGGCAACGATCTTTTTAAATTTGTGCAAAATTGTAAAATTAGTCTTTGAATAAAATGATATTTGAAAAGTTTTTTAATTAAATTTATTTTTTAAAAATTTTAAATTAATCATGTTATTTTTTTTTGTCACTTTCATGGTTAACGACATCAGAATTTGTTAATATAGTACATTAAAGAATATCACAATATATATCTAGTAGTTATAATTGATTATTAACATAATTTATGAAATTAGATCAAATCAAGAAATTTCAATGTCTCAAATTTCTTTCTTAATTAGATTTTGATTTGATCTAATTTCATAAACTTATTATGTTAATAGTCAATTAAAATTCTAAATGTGTTTTGTAATATATTACTTAATGTACTACATTAATAAATTTTGACATCATTAATAAAAGAATTAACAAAATTAATTTAAAATCTTTAAAAGACGAATTTAATTAAAAAAATTTTTAAAAACCAATTTAAAAAATAAGTAATTTTTTAAAAATTAATTTGACCATTTACCTCTTATTTGTGTAGCTGCACACATTATACTCTTTCTTTTACATTTCATAAATATATTTATTATCTTTACTTCTCTGTTGATATATTTTAGATATATTCTAGAGACACATATTAAAATTTTAAAACAAAAAAAAATTGTGAAAAATATAAAAAATTTAAGAAAAAATCATAAATTGATCTCTAATTTTTTTATCAGCAAATATTTAAATTTTTAAAGATTTAAAAATATATTTAAATTCTTGACCTCTTCAAAATTTAGACATATTAATTTCTAAGTCTAATTTGTCTCATTTTAAAAATTTTCGTATGTGTATATTTGTATCAACTTGGTCAGTACAATGAGAGTCACATCTGAATTTTCTGTTGGGTATAACAGATCTAAGTGAACATGAAAAATCAATATGTCCAAACTTAAAAAAAAAGGTAAAAACTTAAATATATTTTCAAATTTTCAAAAACTTAGATGTTCGCGAATTAAAAGGTTAATAACATATTTGTTATTTTCTCATTTAAAATTTCAATGCATTTATTTTATAGTTATTAAATAAAAATGTTTAAAATTTTTTATTATTGATAAATTTATCATGTGTCTTTAAGATATATATTAGCTAATTTTTTTTATGGGTGACCTAATGACTTTTTTTTTTTGAATATTACATCATTACATGATAACATGAGAAAAAAAATTGAAATAAAAAATTGCGTTCAGAAATTTAAAATATATCTAATATTGAATATATCTATTTTGCTTCAGTTTTTGAAGTATCACTTCTCTTCTCCAACTTATTTTTTTGTATTAACTGTGATATTCTCTGCGGAAATATTTTTTATGTAGTAAAAAAAATTCGCTTCTTAAGTTCTTTTGCTTTTATGTATTTTCTAATTTTTGGCCCTCTCCTTTGCTTGTGATGCTTTTAAGAATTTATAGAGCATGAAAGATATTTGATATAAATATAATTGTACTCCCATATCTTCTAATTCATTTCTTCATTTATTTAAAAACTTTTGATAGATTAAAAAGTGACCGTTGATGCTTTATACCTTTATTTTGTAGCGTACTACTTAATGATGATCATAATACATGCAGCAGGTTTAATTTGCATGTTTGTTGATTGGATGTCACGGAAGCAATTTTTGTCTTGAGCCTTCGTTTTTGGAGAATCTGGGAAAAGTAAGACACATGCTTTGGAACACTGCAAAAGAAAAATATAATTGACCGATAACTCCAAAGAAAAGAAAGATAAAATAAATAACTAATTTATTATGGCACCCGTATTGTTGACTTGTTGTGCAATCCTTAATTAACTATGAAGAGAATGCCTACAACACTTTTTAATTAGGTGAAATGATTTGCCGTATTTGTATTGTTTCCACGTGCATGTGGAAGCGTTGAATTACTATTAAACTATACTAGTGGTAATAAATACTCTAAGACCAAGAAGCTTGCATTGTCATGATGAGCATGTATATATACTAGTGAAATTTGCACATCACATTACATTGTGAA
Organism: Arachis hypogaea; assembly: GCF_003086295.3. Taxonomy (NCBI): domain Eukaryota; kingdom Viridiplantae; phylum Streptophyta; class Magnoliopsida; order Fabales; family Fabaceae; genus Arachis; species Arachis hypogaea. Next base: position 97,453,134 of record NC_092036.1, read on the forward strand.
ATTTCTTAGTTAAAATATAGGTGAATTCTACTCGACCTTTTTTAAAATAATATATAAGTTATTTTTTATTATTTATCATATTTTAACTGATTATTATCTTAATTGTAGTTAAGTTATTTTATAATTTATTATTTAAGATGAGTAATAATATAATTTTTTAAAATATCAACATTCAATTTCTGTTAATTAATTGAAGCATATTTTCACTCTTTCATTCTTTCTCTGTCATGTAATTTTGATCCTTCCAAACATCGTCGTTTTCGTAGTAATGAAAAACACATCGTTATCTACTGCCCTCTCACGCAATCTTTCTTTCTTCATCATTTAACAATGTCGTTGAATTTCCGTCGTCAATAACTATGCTGTCCTATTCAATATAGCCAACGCCGACGTTATCGCTATTTCCTATCCTTTCATTTATCAATTTTTATGCCGTGAATCACTATTTACTGACATAAGTAATGTTTAATTTGGTTATTAAAATTTTTTATTAAAACAATTTTTTATTTAATTACACGATAGAACATATATATATATATATATTCATATATAAAATATAATATAATAAAATAAATATATTTAAAGTACTTAAAAATATAATTAAAATAAAAAACATACAAATATAATAGTAAAATTTATACTCTAAACAAGTAAACATATCTTTTTATAAGCGAAGAAAGAGATGATGCACTGAAGAAAGAGAGATTGTGTGCGTGGGAGGACAGTAGATGGCGACGAACTTCTTGTCACAAACGCGATGGCAGCGGTGCTTAGAAGGACTGAATCTAGGTGATGAAGTGATGAAGAAAGAATGGGGGAATGGAAATGTGCTTCAATTAACGGGAGTGGGAGTTTGATATTTTAAAAAAGGTGTTTGCTAATTGCTATGGTGTCTAAAAAGTGTTGTCTAATTACTAAAATAGGTAAAATAATTAATTTTAAATTTAAAAGTATAAAAGTTAAAAAGTTTTAAATATTTTAAAGTTACTATAAAAAGTAATTTAGGCAAAAGTTAGACACCAAACAAAAGGCACCATAGAATTGCCCTTTAAAAAATTATATCATTTTCAATCTCAAATAATAAATTACAAAATAACTCAACTATAATTAAGATAAAGACCAATTACAATATGACACATAATGAAGATAACTTACATGTTACTTTAGAGAAATTGAGTAACATTCACCTAAAATATAATATATATATATATATATATATATATATATATAAATTTCTCATCTATTATTATACAGATTTAATATATAATTTAATTATATTTATATATGAATTTATTAAGACAATGAATAAAGTTATAATTAGATTTTCGAGAATTTTAATCTTATACTAATTAATTTTTGAAAAAAAATATTAATTAAGTTCTCCACGATAACAGACAGTAAATATATATATTTTTTCGTCAATGAATAGTATGAGAAAAACGGAATTGTCCATATTATTTACTGTGATACGTGTTTGGTTGCTGCCAAATAAGCATAGAAGCGATATAATTTTGGACAGTGAAGTATTTATTATCTTTTGAGTTCTATATAATCTTTATTAATTATTTTCTATTTATTACAAATCCTATCAAACACAGGTGAAGTTTAATATCCAAAGTGGTTATCTGTATGTAGGGGTGGCAAAATGGGTTGAGCCCGCTGAGCCGATCCGCTAAATCCGCTAAAAAGACGGGTCGGGTTAGGATTTGGAACCCGTCGAATTTAAAAAATTCACCAAATTAGCGGGTTTTGGCGGGGCGGGCCGGTCCGCCGGGCCGAAGATTTTTATTTTTTTTTATTAAATAAAAAGTTATTATTATTATAAAATTAATAATTATAGAATTTTTAAACACCTTTTTTTCATTTTTTGTTTTTATTTTTCTTTTAGTTGTTAACTTTATTTATTTTATTTTACAATTTTGTATATATGCTCAAATTATGTGACTTGTTTTTTAAAATAAAGATGATTCTATTAACAAATATTATTTTGAACAATTTTATTGAAGTTAAAAATAAAAAAATAAAAAAAGTATATTATAATTTGACTATTTTTTATTTCTATTTAACTTTTTAATTATTATTTTTTGGTTAATTTTAATAAATTTTATTTTTTTTAAAAAAAGAGTCAAGCGGGCTAGTCCGCCAACCCACCAATCCACCATAAAGCGGGGCGGGCTAGTATTTTGAACCCATTTTAGTTGGCGGGATGAGCCGTTCCGCCCCGTTTATGGGATGGGTCTTGGCGGGGCAGGGCAGATTAGGCGCGGACCGACCCGCTTTGCCACCCCTATCTGTATGATAATCTTCCATAAATAAATACAGTAAATAATAGTATATATAAACACTGCCATTAAATTTTACATAATAAATTAATAAAAAAATATTATATATCCACTGTTTATTATCATTAAGAATTAAATTAATATTTTTTTTCAAAAATTAATAATCCAAAAACAAAATTTTTAAAGACTTAACTATCACTCAACTCTATGGCAACTTATATTGCCGTACGCGTCCATCATGAGCAATGGCATTGATGAATATAATAGTTATGTGCTGTTGCTCAGATCATACTCATTGTCATAAAAAAATGGTTGATGGTTTTATATCCAAACATTATTCATGTAACTTTTTTGTTTGTTGCAGCATCTGAATGGGACAAATTCATAAATAATTAATAGACGCTTAATTAGTTGGACAAAGAAGTTGGAAAAGTTACCAATTAATCCATATTATCTTATCTGATGATCTAATTTATTTGAAATTACGAAATGTTTTCTTCGAAAGAAAAATGTTCAATATATAACTGAGCTTAGATCTTAGAGCAAAAGCAATAACTAATAATATGATTGATGAAAAAATCTGGAGGTGACTTGTACCTTCTTTATTTTTCTTCAGATAAATTGTATAATTCCAATTTTAGATATGCTTAAAATATTCTTTTGTTTCTTAATGTTTAGGGCGAATATTATTTTAGTTTATAACGTTTTAATCGTCCTATTTTTATCTCAAAAAATTTAAAATAATATTAATATTATCCACCATCAAATTACTCACTAACCCTTAACGAAATTAATATATCATTACTAATGATTTCGTTAAAGCTATATTTCCGCAACTCCCTTCTCCATCTTCACTTTCTCAACAAATTCAAACCTCATTCTCCTATTCTCTTTTACATTATTAATTCTCTAGGAGGAGTTTAAAGAGAAAGAAAAAGGAAGTAGGAGAATGAAATTTAAACTTGTTGAGAGAGTGAAAATAAAAGAAGAGATTGAACAAACTTAATTTTAACAAAAGTATTATTAAAAGTACATCAATTTCGTCAATTGTTAGTAAAAAATTTGACCGTAAAATAACATTGATGATATTTTAAATATTTTGGAATAAAAATAGAACGATTAAAACATTAAAAACTAAAACAATACTTTACTCTTTTAGATACGATAAAATCACGTAGCCTACACATTTACATACATATTTAAGGGCTCTATCAACTATTTGGCTATTACCAAGATTCAAATATAAATAATACATATTAAGAGACATCATATATTGTCACTCAACCAAAGCTCCGGTTGCATTTTGTTAGTGTCTCAAGTGTCTTTGCAAAATAAACAGTGTGTTTGTTTATATACATGGGACATTAAGATAGAGATATAGAGACACAAAATTATATTTAATATATGAGATATGTATAGAGATATTATATTTAAAGACACTAATTTAATGTATTTTGTATTATCATAACAAAAATGACACAAAAATACTAACAAACAATATAACTTATTTTTTTATTTTTTATTATTCTTGTTAATTATTCATGATTATATTTTTTGTTATTATATTTTTATTTTCAGATTTTTTGAATGAAAAAAAAATTAAACTTTTATAATTTATTCTAATTTATCACCAAATAAAATATAAAAATACTAATTTTTATCTCTATATTTTTGATATCTTGTTCTTAATGTGTTGTGCTTTTTATTCTCGTACCCAAATAGCTTGTGTCTTACTAGTTCATATGCACCAAGTCCAAATCTGGCCCAATAAAATGGGCTTCCATACAAAAATAATGTTCATCCCAAAGATCAAACGAAAGGAGGCTTTACAATTGCACTTAGACCAAATGAAAAAAAAAAAATTTCTTGAATGTTGATTTCACATTGCACTGAAATATCGTTAAAGAAAAATGAAGAAGAAATATCATTGTGATTTGCATTTTGCGGTGGAAATGCTTAACCCAGAAGAAACAATTGTGGTCCATGATGACCAAAAATAAAAACTCCAAAAGATCCTTTGACTATCATCAGTGCTATGTATTTTTAAGATTCGTTATATATATATTATAAAAAAGATAGTTTTATTGGTGTGTTCTATTTTATATTTTAATTTTTTATATTTTTTAATTTTATAAAATAAAGAATAATATTATACATTCAACTCTTTTTATGAGTCAAATCCAACCAAATTTAATAAAAGGTGAATTATATAGTAAAAATGTAAGTTTATAGATTTTTTTATGGGGTGAAAAAAAATTGAAAAAGCTAGGACCCACATTTTGAACAACAATAAAATAAATTTATATTCTCTCTATACAACTTTAATTTGTATAGTAGAGTGTCCTTTAATAAAATTATGAAAGAATAAAAAAATAAAATTTTTTTATTGTATATTTTTGTTGTTGTATATTATGGAAAAACAATACAACCTACTTATATTAATTACTAAATTGATTTTAAATTTTAAAATAAGATAAAACAACCAAAATTTTTAGATTTCTAAAAAAATAAGTATAACTAACTTTAAAAAAATAAACATAACAAATTTTATTTTTAGAAGAAAAAGATAAGATAATAAATAAAAATAAAATAAAAATTTAATAAAATTAAACAATAAGACTTAAAATAATGTTAGCCATAACTGATTTTTTTATATTAGAACAACTTAATTAAACTTAAATGCATAACATTATTAAAAAATAAAATGTTATTATTTTTATTTTTTATTTTAAAAATTTTTTAAAATAAAAAATATTAAAATTTAAAATAAAAAATAAAAACATAAATCAACCACATCAAAATTGTCAACTTATTTTATCTTAATTATTAATATATTTTCGTTTTATTTTCAAGAAACCAAATGAATTATTCCCTTAACTAAGGAGTTTAAGTAAGTGTCTAATACATTATTGATAATAATCAATTTTTTTTGTAAATATTAATTTCCAACAAGTCATTAATTATATTTTCAGAATTGTATAAGAAATCAAACTCTCTTTTTTTTCTATTTTTTTTCTTAACTATAATCTATAGACATTAAATATTAAATATTAAATAATGGATAAAAGGCAAAATTCCGTATGGATTTGACCTTTTTAAGAAGGGAAAGGAGAAATAAGAAGAAGAAGTAGGTTTGACCAAAAGCTTCAAACTAGTAATAAATGACGGCGTGCGCGGTTTCCACCTCACCCCAACTTAAATTTAACACGTGTCGTTTTCCACCGTCCGTAACTATAACTGTAAACCTCCCTCTTCCCCTTCACCCTTGTCTAGTTATCTTAATTTATTTTGCTTTTTTTTTTCAAAAACCTAACCTATTCAAACCCAAAAGAAAAAAAAAATCGAGAAAAATATTAGGTATTGCTTGATTGATTCGAATAGCTTACTTTTCAATTTCTTGATTATGATTATTATCCGCAGATTTAGATTCGTTTCCTTAAGCTGAAAATTTTCCAGGTTTCGATTTTCCTGCAGGATCGTAATCGCGATCGAAGAAGATGTTGGAGCAGTTGTTGATATTTACGAGGGGAGGCTTGATCCTGTGGACATGCAGGGAGCTCGGTAACGCCCTCAAGGGTTCTCCGATCGACACCTTGATTCGATCTTGTTTGTTGGAGGAGCGATCCGGTGACGCCAGCTACAACTACGATGCACCTGGAGCTTCTTACTCCCTCAAGTGGACTTTCCACAACGATCTAGGGCTTGTTTTTGTTGCGGTCTACCAGCGGATTCTCCACCTTCTTTATGTCGACGATCTTCTCGCCGCCGTCAAGCGCGAATTCTCGCAGATCTACGACGAGAAGAGGACGGAGTACCGAGATTTTGACGAGATTTTCCGCCAGCTGAAGGCGGAGGCTGAGGCACGAGCTGAGGATCTCAAGAAGGCGAATCCTGTTGGGAGGACCGTCGCCGGTGGCGGTGGGAATAGCAACAGCAAGAAGCAGGGGTTAGGGCACAAGGTTGGATCCGAAGGTGGTGGTGGTGGTAAGAAGAAGAGCAGTGGTGGTGATGGAGATGGTGATGGTGATAGGAAGAAAGGGGGTAGATTGGAGAATGGACACACTAATGATAATTTTGTTGTAGTTAAAGAGACTAACTTGAAAGGTAGTAGTGTGAATGGTAAGGAGAATGAGAGCTCCAATCTTGGGGCTTTTGATGTAAATAGGCTTCAGAAGCTTAGGTCCAAAGGTGGGAATGGGAAGAAGGGTGGTGATGGTGCTGTTTCTGCCAAGGGTCCTTCCAAGGCGGAGCCTCCAAAGAAGGCAGTGAAGAAGAATAGGGTTTGGGATGATTCGACCCCTGAGACCAAACTGGATTTTACAGATCATGGGGTTGATGATGGTGGGGATAGGAAAGTTGATTTTCTGGCTAAAGAGCAAGGGGAGAGTATGATGGATAAGGATGAAGTTGTTAGCAGCGATAGCGAGGATGACGAGGAGGAGGATGGTGATGACACTGGGAAGAACAGTAAGCCTGATGCTAAGAAGAAGGGCTGGTTTTCCTCTATGTTCCAGAGGTAAGATTGTTCAACTATTGAACTTGATCTTTGTATTGTGGCGGAATTTTGCTTGCTCTGTTTAGATTTGTATTAAGTTGTTTGAATATGTTGCTAGAATGAGATGTAGTGTACCTTATGGGGTTGCATGGATGCTTTGCCGTATGAATTCCTGAAAATTGATATTTAGATATACATTCGTTATTTAACTTTGTATGTGAAGATTTTGTACGTTGTCTTATCAGGAACTCATTTTATAAGTGTTACATAGGAGTAAATTGCATAGCTATAGAGAGAAGAGAAGGAAAATTTAGAATGACAGAGAGAAATTTAATATGAAATGATGAGATCCATATCCATATCCATACTTAGTTCACTAGGAGAGGCTTGGGTGGGAACTTCGAGCAGCAAAGTTAGTTGATTGTGTGTTTAAAGTTGTGAGCATGATGTTTTTTGTTTTAGGTTCACTTTTTTTTAAGCGTAAGTTGCATAAATTTTTGTTGGTATAATTTGCGGTAATTGAGAATGACTAATTACATATTGCTGCACTTCCTTGTTCTCAGTATTGCTGGGAAAGCAAATTTGGAGAAGTCAGACTTGGAACCAGCTTTGAAAGCTCTGAAGGATAGGCTGATGACCAAGAATGTGGTATGCATCTGTTATGGACCCTGTTTTTGTTTCCTCTTGCATATCTAATAAGTGGTTTATATTAAGCTACTTTTGCTCTATGAAATTGGCTAATTTTTTTCAACACTGCCATCACTTTTAGGCTGAGGAAATAGCGGAGAAACTATGTGAATCAGTGGCAGCAAGTCTTGAAGGAAAGAAGCTAGCTTCATTTACAAGGATATCTTCAACAGTGCATGTATGATCCAGTTCTCTCCCTTAATTCTGACCTTTTTCTTTTTTTGAATTATTATAAGGATACCTTAGGGTATGTATGATCCTGTCTCTCCCTTAATTCTCACTGTAGACATAATACATGATAGAGCGCATTGGCGTTATTTAATCTATGTAGCCGACCCGACCTAGTGGGATAAGGCAGTTGTTGTTGTTGTATTATAGTGAATGTGCTGATGTTATGGTTCAAAATCAATACAGGCTGCAATGGAAGAAGCCCTTGTGCGTATTTTAACCCCTAGACGCTCTATTGACATATTGAGGGATGTGCATGCTGCCAAGGAGCAAAGGAAACCATATGTTGTTGTATTTGTTGGAGTTAATGGAGTTGGAAAATCTACTAATCTGGCTAAGGTGTGAAGGAGAATAATCTTTTTCCTTCAATTTATTTAAGATTCTATATGTTGGGGTTGTATTTGATGGGAAGTACTATTTGTTCCACCGTGTAGGTTGCGTACTGGCTTCAGCAACACAACATCAGTGTCATGATGGCTGCATGTGATACATTTCGGTCAGGGGCTGTTGAGCAGCTGCGGACCCATGCACGCAGACTTGAGGTTTATTTTTATTTTAACTACTCAAAAGTGTATCCATGCATTCTTCATTGGAAGCATATTATCTTACAATTTCCATTTCTAGATCCCTATATTCGAGAAGGGTTATGAGAAAGATCCTGCTGTTGTGGCAAAAGAAGCAATTCAGGAAGCTTCACGTAATGGTTCTGATGTGGTTCTGGTTGATACCGCTGGTCGTATGCAGGTATGCGGTTACTTTTATCATGGGAAAATAATCTTCATTGACGGCATGAGAATTAATGTACAATTGAGTCACTGCTAATATGTTACGGTTGGTTTTCAGGACAATGAACCATTGATGAGAGCACTTTCAAAGCTCATATACCTCAACAATCCTGACCTGGTTCTATTTGTGGGAGAAGCACTGGTTGGTAATGATGCTGTTGATCAGCTTTCAAAGTTCAATCAGGTTCAATTCTATATCTTTAATACTTTTGGCAAGTGAAGTTCTTTCCGTTTTCCCCCTTCTATTTTTGTTTATCTAGTTATTGAACCCAGCTATTTGGTTGCAGAAATTGGCAGACCTTTCTACTTCTTCCACACCCAGATTAATAGATGGGATCTTGCTCACAAAGTTTGACACCATTGATGATAAGGTGTGTGTTGTATTTGGGCCTTTGGATCGTATTTGGGAATGTTCCGTCTGTTAACTTGTGTTTCCGTGTGTCAGGTTGGAGCTGCGCTCTCTATGGTGTACATATCTGGAGCTCCGGTCATGTTTGTGGGCTGCGGACAGTCCTATACCGATCTTAAGAAACTGAATGTTAAGTCAATTGTGAAGACCCTCCTTAAGTGAGAGGACAACACTGTTATTTCGCCTGCAAGCTGTTCACTTCTCTTGTCATATGCATGTCTGTGTTTGTTGTTATCCTATCCCTATCCCCCCTTGATTCCTGTTACTACTATGTAAGCAAAACCGTGTGTAGCCGACTTCGGAGGCACTTTGAATTGCTTGTAATGGAAACCTTCTTCCCTCTTTCCACCTTGAGGAAATCTTTGTCGATTTTTTGGTACATATATCGTGTGCTGTGCTAAAGCTTTCTTCGCTATCAAGAAATTCTGGTTCTGGGTAGGTAAATTGTTTGGCAATCCGTTTCGAAAAACTTAACATATCATCAATCATTAATGGGAATAAATAAATGCAAGTTTATATATCATCACTCCAAAATTTAGGTGGAGTAGATGCCTCAACTTGTACGATATCCCCAAAATGCAGCTTAATCATTTTGGTGTAAATTTTCGACATTATAAATTTATAATAAGTGAGACCTGAATAAGCATAGAGGAGAATCAGAATCTCGTATTTGGCATCCGTCCCCAATACGTTAAAACTTAAATTAGGCTTGTAACTTGTTATACTTGCCTGTATGGCAAAACGCGCAATTTCTGATAATTAGTTTACCCTGTGGAAGTAGTGTTTGTACATGTGCAATTTAGGATTCTGATTAGCCAGAAAAGGAAGTCACAAGTGTGAAGATGTGACAGAGACCCGACACCTATTTGGCTCTTGTTCTGAACCAAAAAACAGTTCCACCTCTTCATTTTCCATCCTACAACATTGCCAAAAGCTACAAATTGCCTTCTTTAAAGTCTTCAAAAGTTAAAACTCAAGGCATGATATGTCTCACTCGCCTGCCCAGCTATTCATTTGTCCATGCTCATTCTGCTTTTCATTCATCCCATATTTTATTATTCTCATCATCTCAATTATTCAAAACAGAAATTACAGTTTTATATTATATTATATCAGTCATGCTAGGAAAACAATATCTAAAATTCTGTTATAATATAACATCCATAATTACATATTTATTACATCTAAAATTGTCTAATTATTCTAACAATAATTAATGAATGCTAAATAAGATAACTTTGAGTTCTTTGAACTGATTTTTTTTGTCTTCCAAATATTATTGATATAGTATATAGTATAGTATAAATTAATTGCATTCTTCTATCACTTCAATAACTCCAAATTTAATATATTATACATAAGAGCTATACGAGAAATAAAAAAGATTATAAAGCACGGGAACCCTTACTATTTAAGTGGCCATTATTGCTTCCTCTCTCACACACAGATATCCTAACATTCATCAATGGCTTCCATACAAAATGTATCTCCATTTCCATTATTCTTCTTGATCATCATGATGTCAACGACATTATTGCTACTAATTTCCAACTCTGAAGGCAGAGAATTTTTGGTTGGAGGCAGTGAAGATTCTTGGAAGGTTCCACTTCCATCACCAGATTTTCTCAACCAGTGGGCTGGCACCCACCGCTTCAAAATCGGCGATGCCCTCAGTAAGCAACTACTACTCCATTACAGTTGAAACTTGCATGCAGTTGTCTTTGTGTGAAATTAATATTTAAGAACCGTTAAATGATTTGACAAGTTTAACTAAATTATCATCTATCTGTTATCAACTTTAGCGTTCACCATACTTGCATTACAAGTTACAACTTACAACTAAGCGTGCAAGGCATTTTTTTTATATATGCGCTGAGAAACCACTTATCCCAAAAACTTAACTGCATGGATGTAGTATTCAAATACGACAACATGACAGAATCGGTGCAAATGGTGCCTGAGGAGGACTATGAAAGTTGTGAGAGGGTTGGAGATGATCACCAGAGATTCAACGATGGGAATACCAAAGTGATTTTGAGGAGTTCAGGGCCAATTCACTTCATAAGTGGACAAGAATCTCATTGCCACATGGGTTTGAAGCTTGCTGTGGTTGTTATGTCTGCCATTCACCACCACCAACCAACTTCTCCTAATCATTCACTGCCCCTGCCTCCCTCCCCCTCGCCGGCGGCGCCACTGTCAACTAATCAAGGTGCTCTTGCTCACACTCCACCTGCCGGATTCATCATGGGTTTCGAAGTTTCATCGGTCATGCTGTTCTTCCTCGTTATTTAAGCTATTATTGTGTTATTTTTTGTTTTTTCGGTTGTTCATGGTATCCTACGCTCCGACAGGTCAATGATTAATCCGTCGCGGATTTAAATTTCATTTAAAGATTTCTCGCTAACTAATAGATTGCTGTATACATAAGGTGGGATTCAAACCTCTTACAATTATTTAAACGGACTCCACCAACCGAAGTTAGCTTATTATTGTTGTGTTATCTGTTGGGTTTATAGATTGCATCTTATTTTGGTTTATTTATTTGGGAAATGGTTGTGTTTTGACATCGAAACTCAAAAGTTTGCACTTAGGAAGAGTTGTTAGAATTTTAAGGATGACATGCATGTAGGGTTGCAAGTGAGTCAACTCAGTTCATGAATCAGCTCGAGCTTGATTCATTAATAGTTTGATAAGCTAAACTTGTAAGTTGGTGAGTCAAACTTGAGTTTAAAATTGAGCTCATAAATTAAATAAGCCAAGTTTGAGATTGGATAAATTCAATTCATTAGCTTGTGAACTTGCTGGATTATATATATAATTATTAATATACATATCTTATATGCATTTAATCTGTATTTTTAATATTATATATATATACATATGAAATCGTAATATATATATATATATATATATATATATATATATATATATTAATGATCTTAATTATTTAAAATTATAATTTTGATGTAGGATAGAAATAAAAAATTTATAATTTATTGATAGATAAATAATATATAAAATTGATCTTTTTAAATATTTTTTAAAATATATAAGTTATAACTTATTGATATAGAATTATAGATTATGTATTTATGTTTCTATTATTTGAGCCAACTCATGAGTTCGAACTAGCTCGTAAGCTTTTGGTGAGCCGAATTTGAGCTTAAGAAATATACTTTATTATTAATGAAGCGAGTCGTGAGCCAAGCTCAATTTTTGTGAGTCGAACTTGAGCTTGGTTTAGCTCGACTCAGCTCAGCTCACTTCCACACTACAGGCATGCTATATTAAGAAAGTGTGTTTAAGTTAATCTTAATAAAAAGAACATGATTGATGATTAAATTTACTACACACCACAAAATTGGACTAATAATGTGAGATAAAAAGTTTTATTTCTATAATCTCTCCTATGGTCATTCAAATTTAATATTAGATCCACTAAGCGTTAAGTAATTATATATCATACACTCACCAAGGAAAGGAGGAGGATTATTTATTTCACGACCACTTAGAAAAGTAAGGTCAAACAATGATTACATGGTGAGTCTCCTTATTTATTAGTGGCATCAAGCAATTCTTGAAGGTCAACCACACAAAAAGTCAACTATATATCAAACACTCCAATTATTCAAGATGCTCCATTTATACCCAACTCACTTATTTTTCGCCTTGTATTCCTTGTTACCACTCCAATCATGTACATACACACTTCTCTTTCTTCAACACAAGCATATAAATACCTATAAAATCAAATCAAAGCACAAACATCAAAACAATAATCTTTGAAGGATATATAATAAGTAAAAGAAAAAAAATGGTAGAACAAGGGAAAGTGAACATGGCAAGAGCAGAGGCAGTGAATAAAGAACATTGTTCATCATCATCATCGGCAAAGTTACATACAACAGAAGTGCTTCACCAAACTAAGAAGTTACCTTATTGTCCAATGAAAATGGCCCTTGGTGGCTTTGCAGCAACGGTTGTTTTAGGTTACTTTGTGTTATACTCACATAAGAAGCCTGAAGCATCAGCCATGGATGTTGCTAAGGTTGCTACTGGCATGTCCACTCCAGAAAACACTCGTCCCAGAAGTTAAATTATATTTCATTAATTATTGTTACAAGTTTCAGCGGTTTTTTTTTTCTTCGTTTCAATATTCCATCGACCCTTGAAGCTGATACTATATGTAAATTAAATAAATCAGCTTCATCATATATATGCACTTGTGCTACGTACTTAATTAATTACCGTCATTGTTATTATTATCTCAATTTTGTAGTATTATTTTCAAATTGTTGTATACGGACATGTATTAATAATCAATACTAATTGTGAATAAATATAAAAATTCAGCTTTTTAATTATTATCCATTGTTATTATGATGTGTGGAATGTGAACATCAATTGTTGTATTCTACGGATGGAAATGTGCTATGTATGAGTTGTAACCTAGCTATATAGATATATCTCCACAAATATCAAACGCAAAACATGAATTATATTATCTAATAAGAGTTTAATTTTTATGTCATCTAAAAACATTTTATATGCATAATAAATTGTGATTATTATCACATTAACAAAATTAAAATAATTTTTAAAATTATTATTTAAAATTTATTCAAATACATAAATTAATTAAATAATTATATAAAATATTTTATATTATTGATATATTAAAGTTAATTATAATCAAATCTAAAATAATTTTTTAAAACAAAAAATACAAAGATATTAATATTGGTAAAAATATATATATAATTTATTTTTATATAAAATTAATAATTAAAAATTTTAAAAAATAATTTAATCAAATTTATTAAATTATAATTTAAATAATTATATAAAAATATTTACATACAATTATTTTATATAAAATTATTAATTAAAATTATTAAATAATTTAATATATTTAACTAAATTACTATCTAATAAACCTTAACTATTAACTTCATATAGTCACAAAAAAATTTCATATAAAAGCTGTATATTAGTTTGAAAAAATATAAAGTACTAATATATTATAATATATTATCTGTTAATTTATTGTCAATAATAATTAATTATTATATTTTAAATATATATAAAGAGACATATCCAAAAAATATATTTATAAAGATATTTCTATTAAACATAATTATAAAAAAATATTTTTATTAGACACATCTATAAGATACTTCCATTAAATACAGTTATAAATAAGAGTTGGTAGAAATTAGTGAGTTGGTAGAAATTAGTAGAAAGTAACGTAGCGAAGAGGTTTAAAGTGTGATCTCTCACTATTTATTTTATAGGTGAGACCAAAAATAAATATGAGAAAAAAATTATTCAAGAATAAAAAATTATATTTTATCATTTTACCCATAAAGTACAAATTTAAAAGTGAGAGGATCCAAATTTTTTATCTAATATTACTTTTTAATTTTTTTAGATTTCTTTTGGTCGTGATGGTCACGTTTTTGTCCGTTTATTGACTTTGCATTTCCAGTTTCCACCCTCCTTCCTCTTTTCTCTTGTTTGGCGCGCTCCTCTCTCTTCTCTCTCTCTTCTGCTTCACAACTCAATCATGCTGACGTAATCAATCCGAGATTCACAGTTTCCGACGCCGTTAATTCCTTCTTCATCATTTTCCTTTCAATTCCACTTGCCGCACCGCAACTTCCCCCCTTCTTTCTCTTCAAGGTTTGTTCCCTCTTCTTAGTTATTCGCTTCCATCTTTTACAGAATCAGCGTTAGACTATAGATTCGCTTCCAATCGTTGCATGTCGCCGAAAATCGGATTTGGTATACGGAGACTGACATCGGAACTTCAGCTTTTACTGTTACAGTTACAGTTGAAGTTGAGTTTCAGCAATAGTTAACCCTACCAATTACCAACTCTTATTCTTTTCTTCCCCCCCCCCCCCCTTTTCTCTGTCCTTTGTTATATTGGAAGGGTATAAATATAACCGAGTAGTAATCAGCTTTGTGAAATCGATTTTAAGGGTGAAGGCGGAGGAAATTTTTTCTTTTTTCAGATTATTCATTGATTTGACTTGGTGGGTTTATGAATAGTGGAATTAGGGGTGGCTGAGGAGGGGGGAGAATTTACGAGAATTATTGATCCAAACTACAATGGTGGTTTTTTCTTTTGGTAAACGAGATATGTAACGAAGAATGTATTATTAAATAATCTCGGAAAATTTTGGATATGATTTATTTTGATTTAATTGAACGGATTTGATTTTTCTAGTTATAGGAATTTGGTTTTGGAGTGAGTTGGAAATAGATGCTTAATTCATGACATACTGAAAATGGATAGTTTATTATACATTTTTTATCCTTATAGGCTTATACTAACTACTGTCAAAGATGTAGAGCTAGTAAGGGTAAAGTAGTTTATTTGCTTTCTATATATGTATATGATGTCAGTTCTTGGTACTATGTATTTTGAAACGCAAATTTCACCAGTATGTATCTTAAGGCTTCAAGTGAAAGTTAGGAATCCCAGCTTGTTTAAAGCAAAATAGTATTGTTAAGAGTTAAGACTACTGGGCATTCTTTGAATTTTGCTTTTGTTTGTGTGCAGATTATGCACATGTGATTGACTGTTGAAAGATGTTTGACGCTGGTTACAAGTCACAATACATGGGTAGCCAGCAGGACAAACTTTACAGGTATCTACATTTTGTTACTTTACAGGCAACTTCAACTGTTCTTGTTAAATCTTTTCCAAGACAATGAATTGGGTAGTGGCAAATTTAAATTTCACCCTTCATCTCTAGAATAAACTTAAATGATTGGAAAGATAATTTGTGTTCGTTTGATGTAATTTATGGGTTCATTATGTTCAGTTTGCTTTCTCACCTGTGAGGTATGGAAAGATATATAACCAATTAACTATTTGCAATATCTGTCATGTGTGACTGAATAATATGCTATTAAGGATAATCCAAGATGGCTATCCAAATAAATGTTATAGAAATTGGAGTCTGACTCCAAATTGAAATTTCATAGCATAAATCTTATTGTTGTAGCTTTCTTAGTGTTCAACTATTTGCAATTTTTTAATGTACAACTCATAGTGACCTTAACTGCATAACTGCATATGATATTGTAAAACATCCTTTATGTCTTTGTTTTTTTATCCATCCTTTTTCCTAAACTATAATGGATCTTCACACTCGTGTTTATGATTATGTAAATGCTTTATTTCAGTTTCAGAGGAATATGATCTATTTCTGTGCATTGTGTTAATTTATTCTAGGTTGGAAGTCTTTGATTCTAGACTATCTTCGTCTACTGATGCTGGAGTTAAAAAATCTGGATTTAGTATTGATAAATTAAGCAATAGTGGTCATGGAAGCTGCACAACCTCTAGGTCCTTTAAAAGAGGAATGAGAAAGGGATCTGAAGGGCTGAAATCAATTGGCCGATCACTTGGATTTGGGGTATCTAAGGCAGTGTTTCCAGAAGATCTTAAAGTGTCTGAAAAGAAGATATTTGATCCTCAAGACAAATTTTTGCTCTTATGGAATAAACTTTCTGTTATCTCATGCATTTTGGCTGTGTCTGTGGATCCGCTGTTCTTTTATCTTCCTGTCATTGATGATCAAGCACACTGTGTTGGCATAGACCGAAAGTTGGCAGTTATAGCTACAACCTTAAGGACAGTCATTGATGCTTTCTATCTTATACACATGGCGCTCCAATTTCGTACTGCATATATTGCTCCATCATCTCGTGTCTTTGGACGGGGTGAGCTGGTCATAGATCCGGCACAGATAGCCAAGCGTTACTTGCAGCGATATTTCATCATTGATTTCCTATCTGTATTTCCCTTACCACAGGTTGATATGATCCTTTTTGTGTCAATATTGTGTTCAACTCTGTTAATTTTCACTCTAAGGTTGGCATAAAATAATATCTTGGATGCTTTGCTCTCCTTGTTTTTATTTGGATTTTTTTTTTTATAAAAAAAAGGATTTGTGGGGAATCTGCTCCCGCTTTTCTTTTGGGTACTTACTCTGAGAATGAAGGCCGATAGGCAAACAATACCACTGATACAGTAAAACTCTTCAATCTCTTTGCACATCTATGCATATATTTGTGCAAAAGAATGAATTCCTGCAAAAGCTGTAGCTCATGATTTAAATAATCTTCATCTCTTCCTGCATTTTGGATTAGTTATTTAGTTCTAATTTCTTGTTAGATGCACCAGGTGTCACACATATAGAGTCTCTGTGTGTGTTTAGCTGTAGACATATTTACCTCTCATTTTGGTGGATGCAAGGAGTATACAATCGTTAATCCTGCCTTGACTTTCGGCTATATATAATTATTCATATGTTTAATATTATGCTGAAATTTGCAACTTGTTACTTGTTTTCCATCAATATATTCCGAATATTCTGACTGGTCAAATGTCATCCATCAATGAAGTTAATTGAACTATTTGTACTAGTATGGTGCATATATTAATTGAAGCCGTAATTTTATGGAGCATATGAAAAATCTGAACCTTAATTTGTTTACTTCTCTCCTTTTTTTTTTTGGGTGTTCAGATTGTGGTTTGGAGATTTCTTCTGAGGTCAAATGGTTCAGATGTACTTCCAACAAAGCAGGCCTTGCTGTATATTGTCTTGTTTCAGTATGTTCCCAGATTTTTCCGAATGGTTCCATTGACTTCAGAACTTAAAAGAACAGCTGGTGTATTTGCTGAAACCGCGTGGGCTGGTGCTGCATATTACTTGCTGCTATATATGCTTGCCAGTCATGTAAGTTTTTATTTTCTTTTTGAGATGTTCTAATTCTGTTAGTCTCCCTTGCCTTGTTCTATTTAACTCAGGACATGATAGGGCATAATGGCGCTGTTTGATCCATGTAGCCGACTCCACCTAGTGGGATAAGGCTTTGTTGTTTTTGTTTTTTGTTTGTTACAATCTCAACGGTTATGCTATTATTTTTCCATCTAGCTTGGTGCATCAACTTTTCCTACAAATTATTTTGGTTATTTGCAGATAGTTGGAGCATTTTGGTACTTGTTAGCAATTGAACGCAACGACTTTTGCTGGCAGAAGGCTTGCCGCAATGATTGCAACAAAAACTTCCTGTATTGTGGCAACCAAAACATGGTAGGTTATGCTGCCTGGAAGAATATAAGTGACAGTACTCTTAAGTTAAAATGTGCTGCAGATGGGGACAATCCACCTTTTGATTATGGAATTTTTAACCAAGCTTTGACATCTGATATTGTTTCATCATCTAAGAATTTCTTCTCCAAATACTGTTACTGTTTATGGTGGGGGCTGCAGAATCTGAGGTGATTATTTTATTTCCTCTGGACATTATAATGTGTGTTTTCTCTGAACTGAGTTGTTTCCATAAGCATGCATTTTTGGATTGATTATTCTATCTCTACTAGTTGTTTGTGAAGAGAATGTATTAATTTTGGTCAATTGGATAGAAAAAACTGTTGGTTATAGTTGCATTTTGGGTTCCTCTAATAAATTGTAAGACTCATTCTTGTCTCTTCAATGCTCATCACTTTTTTGTTGACTTCACTGCAGTACACTTGGTCAGGGGCTTCAAACTAGCACCTATCCTGGTGAGGTTATATTTTCTATAGCACTAGCTATTGCTGGACTCATTCTCTTTGCACTTCTGATTGGCAACATGCAGGTATACTTAAAATAATTTAGATTAATGTATATAAATGAAAAATTGCTGGGAGTATGCTTTTGTCTGGGTCAAATGTGCTGGCTAGTTGAATAGTTTTAGTACCTAACATTAGATATCATGTTTATCAACATTTGAGTAATTAAATGGCATTGAGCCATTGAATTTTATGAGTGGGATTAAATTCTATAAATTAATTTATGTAGGAGTGGCTAACCTCTAAATAGTTGTCTAGTTACTATTTACTTGTAAGGGCAGCTGTAGGGGGCATCTAAGGTGATATATATTAAATTGAGAAAGATATCCTTTGCCACTTGTCTTTTTGTGTTGGCTAAAGCATGTACAATTATTGCACAAAAAAGTATAGTTAAAAATTAATGAATCTTCCAGAATTGTATTAAATATCAGTATTCATCCTGATGACTTCATGTTTGTGTGAAGAAAGATCTAATAACTATTGTGGTTCTTTTACATTAAGTTAGAGCAAATACACCATTACATGTCACATAAGCTACAATTTTTGCGGAGAGAGAGCACAAGATATTTTTTTTGTTGTTCTAAATGTCGTTTCTGTTTATCATATTGTGGCCTTATATTAATAGCTTTGAATTTATGTCCTCAAAGCGAGGAGGTACATTGTGTAATTGATACTGAGTTTTCTGTGTTTTCCTATGGTTACAGACATATCTTCAGTCTCTTACCATTAGGCTTGAGGAAATGAGAGTGAAAAGGCGTGATTCAGAACAGTGGATGCATCATCGCTTGCTCCCACAAGATCTTAGAGAGCGTGTGAGACGTTATGATCAATATAAGTGGTTGGCAACACGTGGTGTAGATGAAGAAAACTTGGTTCAGAGTCTACCAAAGGATCTGCGAAGAGATATTAAGCGACATCTTTGTCTAGCTTTAGTGAGGAGGGTATGCTGTCTAACACTAAACGTTTTGCAGAACACCACCTCTATCCTAAACCTTTTACTAAAAGGTTGACAGACAAACAACCAAAAAATTATACTTAAATGAGACCAAAAATTTATAGCGCGACACGAACTAACCTGTGGTTTTGTTATTTACAGCTAACTAACCATAGCTAAAAATTTAATTATACCCTCTCTGTGGCTGTTATGATTCACATTTTGAGTTCCTTAAGACATTAACCATCCTGAGATCGTTTGGATTTGGTCTCTCAGATTAGTTTGCCAATTGTGGTCGAGCATCCTAACATGTCTTTCTTTCTTTTTCTCTTCATCGCCGTCTTCTTTCCCCCTCTTGAAATGTTAGTTTATTAATTGCTTCTTATGTATTTGTAGGTTCCTCTATTTGAGAGTATGGATGAGAGATTGCTTGATGCCATATGTGAGAGACTGAAACCATGTTTATTTACAGAGAATACATACATTGTCCGCGAAGGAGATCCAGTTGATGAGATGCTTTTCATTATACGAGGTCGCCTTGAGAGTGTCACCACAGATGGTGGGAGAAGTGGATTTTTCAACCGTGGTTTTCTAAAAGAGGCTGACTTCTGTGGTGAGGAACTCTTGACCTGGGCACTGGATCCCAGATCTGGCTCTAATCTCCCATCTTCTACTAGAACAGTTAAGGCATTGACTGAGGTAGAAGCTTTTGCCTTAACTGCTGATGAGTTAAAGTTTGTAGCCAGTCAGTTTAGGCGCCTTCACAGTAGACAGGTGCAGCACACTTTCCGTTTTTACTCCCAACAATGGAGGACTTGGGCTGCGTGCTTTATTCAAGCAGCGTGGCGCCGATATTCTAAAAAGAAACTTATGAAGCTTCGCCAGAAGGAAGAAGATCCCGATGAGTCAGAAGGAACTCAAAACAATGCTGGTGGCACTTCATACAGCCTCGGTGCTGCCTTGTTAGCCTCAAAATTTGCTGCGCACACTCTTCGAGGCGTACAACGCAATCGAAATGCCAGGACTGCCAGGGAGTTGGTGAAACTACAGAAACCACCAGAACCTGATTTTACAGCAGATGATGCAGACTAACATTTCATATATGACTCTCTTGAAATGCTTGTTCACATAGACCATAATGATTGAAACTTGTGAAGATAGATCAAAAGCTATGTATTATACAATTGTATTCCGTTTTGGGCTGTGAGGGTTGCAAGAGTTGTAACTACTGTGGTATGTAAATTAAATATTAAACCAACTTTGTCATATTAGGCTTGCCACAGAGCATGTAAAATGATGCAAGTGTATTGTTCTCAATACTATTTATCATGTTATTGGATGGCAGAACCGTAGGCTGGTCACTCCGTCTAATTTGTCTGTCTGTATGTCATGGAAGTGATATGCTTATGGACTTATGGTTCTGTCTCACTTTTGTAATTGACAATATTAAGATGCTATTTTAGTATTTTCTGTCCAAATGTCCAATTATTTGCGGGGATATTGCAGTTATAACACAACGTAAAACCATTATGAAAGTATCAGACTATTGCAGTGATTTTGTGTTGCTGCAAATTCTGGACTTTCTATAGCTGTATAGTTTTCATTAGTTATAATTGTAGGTTTAGTAACATTTCTGCTTTCATTTTCATATATCTATGTATCTGGCAGGTGTATGATTCTAATTAATGAAAATCTTCCGGGGGGAAAAAGCTACCACAACACAGAAGGAACCCACTGTAAGTAAGAGTAAATATATGATACTGAAAGTTTACATGGGCAAACATTAGTCAAATTTAACTGATGAATAGATGAGCCTTGTGAAGCTGAAGCATGTGCAGAAACCGATAGCGCCGGTCAACACAGAGAAAGCATATGAAAGCAGCAGCATGTACCCAAAATACAAGACTAAAGATGCTGGTTTTGTGATTTCAGTCTTGAAGAACAAGAAATAAACAGCATATAGGAAAAGGTAGAGTGCAGAGGAAGCTGAAGTCAGGTATGATCTCCACCACCAGTGGTAGTCTTCGCTACGCAGCTGGAAGTAGCATTGGAACGATGGAGACCTCAGCACAAGTAACAATGAGGATCGCAAACATGATAGACAAGAAGCTGTATATGCGATGAAACTCAAAATACCAGATTGATACAAGAATGAAGAAAAACTCTATAAAGACTGCAGCGAATGGGAGAAAGCCTCCAATGAGAATAGAGAGGACTTGGTTCTTGTACCAAGGCTGCTCCGGTATCTGCCTTGCTATCTTGCGTGTCCTTACAGGATCCTGCATCGCCGGCTTCCTAAAACCAGCATAGCCACCAATGAAGGCAAGTGGCACTGAGATTCCAAACAATAAGAAAACAAGAAGCAACATTGTTCCCAATGGCATGGCCCTGGAAGATCCTTGGAACCAAACAAGAGCATTCAGCAAAAAGAATACAGCAAATGCAGTAGCTGGAAACATCAAAGCTGTGCTGAGAGTGATTCTTTTCCATTCTGTCCCGTCGAACTTCTTATAGAGGCGCACCGAAGTGTATCCGGCTACTGGCCCCATAAGTATCCAGTGGAACAGCATTAATCTGATCAATCTCCTTCCGTTTGAGGGAGATAGAATTCCAAGAGCAGCCAAGACCACAGTGACAAGAACTGTTCCGAATAACTGAACTCCTGTTCCAACATATACACAGAGTAAGTCTGAGTTTGATGGAGGCCTAAACACATCACCATGGACTACTTTCCACCCTGTCTCTTCCTGTGCTTCTTCTTGTGTCTGTAACTGATTGTACTTTGAGATGTCGCGGTAAATTGTCCGCAGCATTATCATGGCCACCATGCCAGATAGGAATAGTACAATTGTCAAGGACTTAACAGTCCAAAACCAGTCACCAACCTTTGGAAGATACATATCCGAGTGAGATTCCCGTTTCAGATCACTGGCCTGCAAAGAAAATTAAAACTTGATGCAATCAATAGAAGAAGAAAGCAGTTACTATTATGATTGATGGTGATCACTGATTACTGACTAACCTCAAACTCAACATCATATGTAAAAATGATTTCATTCCTGTCTTTAACCTCTTGAGGTGATCCATATGTATTTGGTTCACCACAGGTGGTTAAGTGAGTGTGAGTCCATATTCCATATATTCATGCTTCACACTGAATTCATAGAACTATTTACAATTTACCAACTTATTAACCATGATATTTATATCAGCAAGTAAAGAAGAATTATAATACAACCTGAAAGGTTTGATCTCGAAGCCTACAATCTTTGACAAGTTCTTTATTGGATCTTCATGATACTTGACTACAAAAGTTAAATGGTTTGGATAAAATACTTCACCTCCTTGCTCTGCCAACAATTGAGTGCTTGTCAATCAGATCCATGATTAAAAATAATGAATGGTCGGCGAGCATGTACTTACTCCGGCATACCATTCCTTTAAAACCAATGGGAAGCCTGGCCTATACAGAAT